>NC_056726.1:91654068-91724068 GCF_019279795.1 Protopterus annectens | reverse complement strand
CAGGCTATTATTTTACTCATATATATGTTACATATGTACTTATAAAGACAATTATGCTATCACTTAAACATTCCATGTATTTGTACACACATGTAGTTCTGTCTACAGATATGTTTATGTTTTCTTTTGTATTATTATAATAACATTACAGATGTATATTTGCAGTTACACATATTGCTTCTAGCAAATACCTTTGATTATACAACCTTCTTATAGTTAATTTTCTTAAACCTAAGTTTAATATGACCAAAACAAAAAATAATAATAATACTTACTATAGGACTTTGGCCTTCTTGATGCTACCTGGTCAAACCACTCCTCCAGCTGGTTGGGTCTATTCTTTTGCAAGTTGTTTTACCTGTGGTGGCACTGTTGGCTGGAGTGGGTGATCTCTGTTAGGGATGACTGGTGCTTACCCAGCTTCTGACCAGTATCGACCTTTTCTCCATCAGAACCTCATGTGCCCACCTGGATCTTATCCAGCTATGACTCTCTAAGAAGGCGGACCATTATCAGGATATCCTTGTCTGACTAGCTTGGAGCACGTCCATGTGCTTTCATAGGTGCTGCCATCATTAGCAGTGCCAAAACCAAAATGAACAAAGTATGAGCAAGGCTGTGGTTCACAGGTCTAAAACCATTCCCCCTGGGGAAAGACATCACCTTAACAAACTCCAGTTAACCAGCAGTGGTATTAGACTAGGTGCTGTTATTATTAGCAAGTTTGGTTTAACCAAAAATGCTTTGTCACATACATGTTTTTCTTAAAACAATGCATTCATATTTCATATATATGGTGGATGAAAAACCATATGCAATCATATGTTTTCTTTATATAGCTTACAATTGATGAGCTTTGAATTAACTGGAATGCCATGTGTTTGATTATCAGCTTTTATTGAATGTTGAGTGTTTTGAGGTGAAAATGTGTGCCAGAAGATTATACTTCATGGTTGTGCAAACTGCCATACATATGACTTCATGTTGTTTTTTTTTTCTAAATATATTCAGCTTTGAGTATGTCAGAGGCTGCATTTGCATATGTATGGCATGCTGAGGACTAATGAACACTGCTGCAGACTCTGTCGCTTTCTACAGCACATTCACGTGAACCAAAAGCTGCATTTAGCTGAGACCTTACACAGATAAGTGACCTTATGTGTTCACATATTACTGCATTTCATAGAGAAAAACATAAAAATGGCCTAATTTGCATACAACGTGAAAATTGGCCTGAATTTATGTGGAATAATGTATCATTAACATATTAAATTGCAGTTATTCAAGTTAGGTGGTAAATGACTCGGGGGGGGGGGGGTGCAGACTTCCTAAAGTAAGAACAAATAATAAAACAAATGGAATTTTAATATGAAACATTTGAAAATTTAAAAAATTAGCAAATTACCTTGAATAAATGTTTATCTTACTGATATGATGGACATGTTAGCATGGCTTTATTGAATAGTCTGAAGCCATCATTTGTAAATGGAAAATCATTACAGAAGCAGCAGCAGTGGAAATGATTAGTGATTATCGGGAAAATCACTTACTTTGGTGCCATGTAGTGATTGTGCATACATATATGTTTTGATCATGAATTAGTGAAGTGGTAAGGATTTGTTGGCTGAGCATACATGTGTATTTATTTGGAGATTACAGTGTCACTGAGGAATAAAAAAATGACAGTATTATGAACACGACAATGGTAGAGGCTAGGGAAAAGATGACTCTATTAACAAAATTGCTTTACTATTCTGAATGTATCTAAGATGCTGCAGACATTAATATAGCCCAACTTTATTTGGCTGGACCGAAATTTGGCATCTGTATATAATTATGGGGTTTGTGATACATAACTTTTTTTTATAGGCAGGTGGCAGGCAGACTTTCATTGTTGTGTAGTTTGATGATCACAGCAAACGTTTTTTGTGTATGACTGTGGCTTTTTTAATATGTGCAGTAATGATGCAAAACAAGGAATCAAGGCAGAGAAAGGACAACTTCAGCTATGAGGAAAATCTCATCTTCATGGCAGGCCTTAGGAGATATAGGAAACCTTTGTTTGGTAAAAGGAAGCCAAAACAGGTTGAAAGGAACAAAGCCTGGAATCAAGTTGTCCTGAATATTAATACAGTCAGTGGAAGAAACTACACATTAAGACTGTGCATGAAGAGGGCAAATGATATGGTAGGATATGCTAGAAGGAAGGAGAGGCAGAATGCAATTGCCCATACCAGTACTGGGAGGGCTTCCTACAATTATCCTGTTAACATGAGATGAGGAATACTTCCTCTCCTTCTATGGGGCTGACTTCGACACAGATGATGATGGCATTAGAATAATCAGAGGTGGTGTGGACAGTGGCTACTACCACCATCTGCAGCAGCAGCACTCATATGCTCAGGAAGGTTGGTTGTAAAGCAGTAACATAAATTTATATAGAGAACTGAAAAATTAGCATGGAGCGATTACATTAAACACATGCCAATTATTATTAATATGTACCTTTGATATCTACACAGAATGACTATGAAGACAGTGCGCACGACAAGGGCCCCACACACCTCCTTACTCCATATACAGTAGTATATGCCATTTATTTATTAGCAATGTTTTCAAATCATTTTTTCAGGGTCATCAGAGGAAACAAACCATTCCATTATACCAATTATTTTGGAGGATATCAGCAGCAGAATGGCTGTTGATGATGGTGATGATGATAATGATAACATAGTTATATTTATGAGGCAGTTTGAGGAAAGTGATATACAGACCCCAAGTTTAATGGCAGGATCTCATACGCCACAACAAGTTAGTGACTCTGCAGGAAGTGACAGTGTATTACAGATTCAAGTACTGGCTGGCATTACACTCATGCTTGTAGTGGAAGAAATCCCATATACCTCTACTCCATTATCTTCAAATTCAGACAAACACTTTCAGGATGATGGCAGACATTCAGAGTTATCAGTGTCCACAGTGACTCCTTTCAAATGTGAGTCAGGCACAAGAATGTGTTACAGCTATCCCAAGAAACACGTGAAGCATTAACTGTTGAGCACATGTGCCGTGAAATTGTTAGGGGTCAGAACACTGCCATACAGAGTCAGCAGGAAATGGTCAGGGCATGCATGAAGGTGTCCAGCACTTCTTGGAAATGGCACAGAATAGTGATAATGGTATGGTCACACTTAGCATAGTATTGTGGCACACCAAGCAATAGTGGCTGCCTCCATTTGTACACTACTTAGGACTTACCAGACTCAAGCAGGAGTTAGTCTTTTAAGGGGGAGAGGACGGGATACTGTACAGACATGCAAGAGGAGATCACATGAGACTACAAGTGCTTTTTAAAAAGTACTGTAATTAGTCAGGTGGAACAAGCACAACAGATTTCATGTTGGTCATGTCAGTATTCATCAAATCCTAGCAAAACTTCTCATTCAAAATCATGATCACATTCCAGCAGCACTGTCAGATCAGTGTCTGCAGGATCACCTGGATTAAGTAGGTCACAACATCAGACCACCATACCATCAAGCTCTCATTATAGCTGCTTTTCAATATCACTTGCAGCATCATCAAGCATATCTTTAGGAATATCTTTAACACCAATACTCTATGAATTACCATTACCAACTTAAAAGTACTAATGCACACGTTTTCATGGACGTACTAATAAAAAAATTACACATTAAGATGAGTATCCTCTCCACTGTACAAATGATAATATTTTGTGTCTTTGAGGACAAATTATTGTGTGTGACAAAGTACAATAATCTGATGCGCAGTACTTCAACAAACAAAATGTACCTTAATCTAAGAAAACATTTCATAAAATAATTTTTGTCATTCATTTGCAAGGTATGAACTCAAGTAAAATACTGAAGTAGCATCTTTAGTAATTGTAACACTTCAAGACATTCAATACATGTATATTTAGGTACACCACTTCACTGCAATGGTATATGCAAAGCAATTAAATTGTGCTGCTGTGGGGCATAGGCTGAGATTATGAATACTACCGTATTATTACACTGGAATCTGACTGTCATGAGTCTGTCACTAATTCTAATGACATTCCTCACTGCCTTCTGAAGCCTCTCTCTCACAACAATTCCCACACAATTTCTAGCCTGTCCTCCTCATGAGTAGTAGACTCGGGATACCAAGCCAAGTGATTAGCTGCACTGCCCTTCTATCTTATCTCTTGGATACATATGATGTTCAGCCTCCTCGGTACCATCATGTCATCCACTTCCAAGCTCCATCCTGTCAGTGAAACTACATTGAGTATTGTTCATGTCTGGCAGGTTGATTGGTTTTATGTCCAACTTTCTCTCAACAGAGCTATCCCATGTAACCCAGGCTGGGCAACTGGACACCAGCTGGCCAGTAGCTTATTGTCTCAGAGCTGCTGGGCTTTATGACAAGCATACACTGGCCAATAGGGGCACATGCACCCCCCCCACACCATTAGCAAGGGTCCCTGGCTTAGGTTGGAGTAGGCCAGATCCTCAACCCACTTAACACCAGCAAATATCCATGCCCATTTGGTGACATTATTCATTATGACTGAATCCTCTAGAGCCATATTTTACACCATCAAGTGGCTAGCCCTGCCACAATACAGTCTGTGATCCATGTTCTCCTATCTTCAGGATACTGCTAACCACAGTAGATGCCCAAAGCAGTTGGTCTATACAACTCTTCCCCCTGTAGGGCACCATGTAGAGTCTGTGATGATGCCCACAGCACCATTCTTTGGTGAGTTTAAAAGAGTGCATTCATACAGCAGTTGCAGGACCTACTAGGTAAAGCAGGGCAACATGAATTGGTGTTGATAATGGGTGAGTTTAGTGCACATATTGGGACAGACAGAACAGGATAGTAGGACTGCCTGAGTCCACATTGGGGAGGCAACATGAATAAAGAAGGAGAGGCCATTGCAGACTTCTGTATGGAAAATGGCTTAACAGTAGCTAACACATGGGTCAGAAAGAGAGACAGTCACAAGATCACTTACAAGACTGGCCAACATGCAACTCAGGTAGACTTCCTCCTAGTAACAAAAAAGCACTAGGGTCGAATCAGTGATTTCAAAGTCATCCCCAATGAAACAGTCAGCCCACAGCATAAACCACTGTTTGCCACAAAGAGCTGCAAGCAATGGTCAGAAAAGACTCTAAGGTCAACAGAACAGAGACTAGGCTGCAGACCTGGGAATTGGCTAAAAGGACAACAGTTCAAGGAATTACTCAGGGTTTTGCATCCCAAGAAGAGGAAGAAATGGGTGGAGTTGAAGAAGAATGGCAGCTCCTTAAAACAGCATGCATGAGGACTAAAGAATATATATATGGCTGAGCCAGGTATGGCAATAAGGCACACAGGGAAATCTGGTGGTGGAATGAAGAAGTCCAGGAAGTCATCAAAATAAATGAGTGCAGGAAAAAGTGGGAGATAGAAAAGAAGGACCAGGCTTGGAAGAAATACTGGTTGGCCAACAAAGAAGCTAAGAAAAGATTTGCAGTAGCAAAGAACAGGGCATCATAGGCAGTCTACCATATTCTGGAAAGTGACTCAGTAGGTGGCACAAAGAAACAATATCAGTTTGCAAGGCAAAGACAGAAAGACAAAGAAGATAGTTAGACACACTTCATAGGGGATGCCAGCAACAGCCTGCTCACCGGTCCACAGGCAGATGGAAGGAATACTTCCAGTAGCTTCTGAATGAAGAAAACCCCACAGAAGCTGTACTGCTACAGACACAGCCTATAATGATTGAAGAAGAGGAGTCCACCCTAAAAGAAATAACAATACACTAAGGAAAATTAAGTCAGGGAAAGCAGCAGGCTCAGATGAGGTCATAGGTTCATAGGTTCATAGGCAGGTACTAGGCTATCGGCCCAAGGGCCTACGTAAGCCGAGCCAACAAGGTTCCCTGGCTTATGCCACCCAAGAAAGTTATTTTCCTGTGCTACTGTCGAGCAGAGACACAGAAGGGATCCCCGGGGTGTATTTCCTATTTCCCATCCACTCATCAAGATTTTTCTTGAAGAGTGCTAATAAACAACTTTGCTTGACATAGATGGGTAGCCTGTTCCAGAGTATGGGAATTCTCTAGGACAGGAATCCATCCCTCCAGCATGTCCTGTTTATTGTGGTGACAAGGTTTAGGTCCCTAGAGCGTGTAGCTCGGAGGGATTGGAATTTGTTTAGGTGTAGCATTTCCAACAGCTCTGGGTTTGACACAGCTGTATATGTTAGGCAGAGATCACCTCAGAGTAGGTGATATGCTGCGGAGTAAAGCTGGAGTTTTTTGAGATGGTCAGTGTAGGGCATTTGTTTGAGGTCAGTAATCCTCTTTGTGAGGTACTTCTGTGGCCTTTCCAGGTGCTGCAGATGTCTTGTGAGGTACATTCCAAAAGGGGCATTGTACTCTATAATGGGTCTAATGAGTGTTGAGTAGAGGGGAACAATGACTTCTTTTTTCCTGGATGAAAATCCTTTTATGATGATGTGTGCCACATAGAAGGACTTCCTGACTACTGTGGCGATGTGACTATCAAAGAAGAGACTACTGTCCACCTGGGTCCCAAGGTCTCTTATCACACATTCAGTGTTAAGTAGATTGCTGCCTATGTGGTAGTTCATGGGTACAGAGTTTTTACCAAAGGGGATGACACTGCACTTTTTGGCATTGAGCTTGAGGCCATGGCTCTGATGCCAGGCATCTGTCTCAGCGAGGCCCTTCTGTAGGATGTCCACATCATTTGGGGACTTGACTATAGCTCCTAGTTTGCAGTCATCTGTGAACTTCATTAGCCAGAGGCCTTCTGTGTTAGCCTGTACTTCAGAGAAGTAGATACCAAGCAGGACAGGTCCCAGGACTGAACCCTGTGGTACTCCACTTGTCACTGCTTTGAGGTCAGATTTGGAGTCTGCAACTTTTACAGTGTGGGTTCTGTCAGTGAGCCAGTTGGCAATCCATCTTGTGACATAGAGCTTTATACCTAGTTTAGTGAGTTAGCTATAATTCCAGAATGGGGGATGGTGTTGAAAGCCTTGGCAGGGTCAAGATAGGCTGTGTGAACCACCTTACCCTCGTCTACGGCTTTGGTGACTGCCTCAAAGAAGTCAATCAGGTTCAGGAGGCATGATCTGCCTTTCACAAACCCGAAATGGGTGGGATCCAGAGGTTGGAGGTTACCAATGTTTTTCTTTATGAGTTCTATGATGATATGTTCCATGGCCTTGCAGACCAGGCTCGTCAGGCTAATTGGGCAATAGTTCCCAGGATCAGTGGTGGCTCCTCCTTTGTGGAGTGGGATAACTGTTGCTGTGTGCCATTCAGTGGACACAAAGCCTGATGCAAGGCTATTATTGAACATGGTGCTTAAGTGGGGAGCCAGTTCATTCTGAAGTTCACGTAAAACGCAGCCTGGGATGTTGTCCAGTCCCATGGATGCTGTGTTTTTGGCTTTAGAGAGTGCAGCTTTTACCTGCATAGTTGTGATTACAGGGACCCTGCATTTTTTCCTGTATAGATATGGGCCCTTTAGGGGGTGAGGGAGGTAAGGTTAGCACTGAACCTATCTGCCAGGATGTTGGCAATATCAGTTGGTTCAGTAATTTTCATGCTGTTGTGCTGTAACTCAGAGCAGATCTGGGTGTTACCATCGAGATTCTTGACATAGCTATAGAATGCTTTGTGGTTGTCCTTAGAAATATTGGCAATTTTGTTTTTGTAGCTAGCTTTGGAGGATCGTATAAGGGATCTCAGCTTCTTACTGAGGCTGACCAGGGAGCTCCTACACTCATGGGATTTTACACTCTTTTGCAATAGTTTCTTCCTTCTGTTGTACAGTTTGTTTATGGCAGGGGGCCACCAGATTGGCTTCCTTTTTTTGGAGAATAGCATCTTGGTTCTGTTTGGGATAGCACAATCCATGAACTTGTGTAAGTGCTTATAGAGTGCATTTGTGCTGGATTCAGCAGTTGTAACTGTATTGTCCATCTGCATGGGTGTCATGAAGTTCACCACTTCTGTCTTAAGAAGCATGAAGTTGGCTTTGGGAAATTTTTTACAGTGGTTTCCTCAATGGGGGTTGGGGGCGGGATGTGGATATCAAGGGTGATTAGCGTATGGTCGGATCGGACCAATGAGGAGTTGACTTCAGGTGTGGAACACCGGTCACTCATGTTGTTAATGACTAGGTCTAGGATATTGTTGCTCCTGGTGGAGGTGTGGATAAGTTGATCCAGGGCATTGGAGTTTATGAATTCCAGAAAGTGTTGAGCTAAGGAGTTGGTACACGAGTAGTTTTCCCAGTTAATGGTGGGGTAGTTGAAGTCACCCATTATTACAGTGTTTGGTTAAACCCTAATATTTTACAGTACATCAAGAAAAGAGGAGTGGGAATCCTGGGGCATGGTGGGGGATCTGTAGCAAGCTACAATTTCGATTGCAGTTTTGCCCAGAGTTAGTTGCACTTGGATAACCTCGGATGCATTATGCTGAGCAACTAGCCTGGAGGTGTGGATATCCTTAATGAATATGGACACACCTCTGCCTTTGGTGTTTTGGTCTGGGTTACATGGCTGAAAAGTGTGGTATGAGTTATAGCCTGGTAGTGCAGGGGTGCTCTCTGGAGGTCAGAGCAGATTTAATAAAGATGCTGGGTGAGATACAGGAGAAATGGTTTCTGAGGGTACTCATAGCAGTGTGGAGAGAAAGGCATATCCCAGATGAATGGATAACACGCATACTCATGCCAGTGTACAAGAAGAAAGGAGACATCCACAACTGTGGGCAGTACAAAGGTATCAAACTCCTGTCACATTGCATGAAAGTCCTTGAGAAGGTGGTTGATTAATGGATACAATGAGCATTAGAAAGTAAGATGGAAGATAAGCAGTTCGGAATCAGATCAAGATGCAGCACAACTGACCCAGTGGTTACAGTGAGACAGATTGTTGAGAAGAACCTAGAGACGAGGAAAGAGCCCAACTGGACATTCCTGGACTTGGTGAAAGCATATGACAAGGTCCAAAGAAAGCTGATTTGGGCAGTACTGCAGTGATTTGATGTTGAAGAAACAATGGTAGAATTAGTGCAGGCTATGTACAAGGACCCAATGACTCAAGTATGAACAGTGTTCAGTCTCACAGAGGGGTTCCCAGTAGGAGTGGGTTTGCTCTGAGACCACTGCTTCTCATACCAGTCATGGACTACATTAGCAAACAAGTCAGAGGGGACAGATCAACAAAGTTGCTGCATACAGAAAATGTGTCATTACAGGTAGGCTCTGAGCAAGAACTTCAGCAAAAGATACTGGAATGGAATGCAAAACTGAAGGCACATGGGATGAAACTAAGTACAGATATGACAGTGGTAATGGCAGCAAACTGCGGAAATCAGAAGAAGCTGAGAATTGAGATAGAAGGGAAGATAGTTTTTGTTTGTTTGTGTCTTTCGGCTTTTCCCGGTTAGAGGTCACCACAGCGGAACTCCGGTCCCTTAATGATTGGCAGTAGAGTTCTACGTGGCTTGCCGGGCCTAACGCACAACCTTCAACAAAGGAACGCCCATTCATGCATGTCACCACACAGAAGACGCTCTAACTGAGAATCGAATGAGCAACGTCTAACTGTGAGGCGACAATGCTACCACAGCACCACCTAGAAGGGAAGATAGTAGAACAGGTTAATAGCTTAAGTATCTCGGAGGGATATTTGAGGAGAACACAAGTCTAAATAAAGAGGTCAAAGCTCGAATCAGTGGGGCTGCAGCCAACTGGCATACAGTGTCAAGTGTAGTGTATGACAAAAGAATGCCAAAGAAGCTGAAAGCTAAGGTGCGCAAAACAGTGGTGTGACCGGTACTTCTGTATGGTACTGAAATCTGGGCAGTAAAGGCATATCAGATGAGGAAGCTAGAAGTAATGGAAATGAAGTGCCTGAGACGGGTGAAAGGATGCATACTGAGGGATATACAAAGGAATGGGGACAAAAGAGCAGAAGCCAAAGTAGCTCCAATTTCCAAAAAGATCAAAGAAAACAGATTACGGTGGTTCAGGCACATGTGTGGAAAAGCAGAAGATGCACTAGTGAAGAAAATTAGGGACAAATAGGAATTAGGTAAAAGGAAATAAGGGCATCCAGCAAAGACGTGAATGGATTGTGTGAGAGATCTGTGACAGTCAGGCACGAGTGTCAAAGAAGGCAGGAGTGTGGCATTGAATCAAGAGCAATGGCAACAGTTATCAAAACACCCCAACCCCATGTAGAAAATGGGAAAATGCAGTGATGATGATGAAGATGATTTGAAAATGTGATTATTCCTTATTTGATGCCTTACAACATCACTCAATAGGAGACAGTGAGTACTCAGGTATGACTTTTACAAACAATAATATGAGTCACTGTTTTTAAATAAAAAAATAAAAATAAAGAGGAGAAGGAATGGCATATAAACAGGGACAGCAGACCATGTAACATACAAAATAGCCCACAGATATCACTGTATATATCAGTTACACAATATGTGCTTTTTTTAGAAGAAAGTATACACTAACCTAAATGTCATGGCCCATAGTTATGGACTAGATGCCACCTCTTTACCTGCGCAGCTGTTTGCTGTGTATGAGCCTGCCAGATGGGGACCCTTACTACTGCTTTTGATTGGTCATCATTAGCAATAGTGGGACTGGAAATGGGAGCTGCAGTGACAGCATGAGTTATGTCACCACCAGATGAGCACATGATCACGCTGTGCAGAGTGCAACATTTAGTAAACACCTGCACCCAGTAGCTGGGCCATACTGATGGGCAACCCAGACCCATTGAGGCACCTAAAATGATTCTTCAGGAGGGAAAAGCTTCAGAGAGACAGAAAAGGGAAAGGGACAAAACAAAGGAAAAGTGTTTACTATTCAGATATACATATTACTATGAATGATTACTTAAATAAAAAAAGAAGAAAAACATAAAAATGTTTTTCCACTTACCAACAAGATGACCACTGGGCATCCTGCCATGAAGAAAGAGGCAGTAGATTGAGTGAGTGTGCCACATATGGGAATCATATGCACTGCCAGGTTGCTAGGCAGGCACATTGGTGATGTACCCTGATGCAGCACACACTACCTGGTAATTGATGGAATTGTAGCACTTCCTATTGCGGTACTGCCCCACCTCCACCCCCCATGAACCAGATGAGACCATTATTGCAACATGGGTGCAGTCTATTAAACCGAGTACCTCAGGGAAATTTTGCACCCCATAAAAGGCCTCATAATCCTGGCCTGATCCAGAGGTGACACTAAGAAACAGATGTATTGATCCACAAGTTCCAAGAGTACATCCAGGAACTGTTGCAGTATCCCCAAAGCAGAAGGCTGTGAGATAACCAATGTGTCCCCAGTCTGTCTCATAAAGGTCCCTTTAGCGAGTACAGTGGGAACTATACATACATAAGTATCTACAGGGATAGAAAGTCCATGCATTCTTCCAGTACTCTGTGGGGGTCATGCAGACTCACTAAGGCTATTATAATGCCCCTGTTCTCTCTGAACCTATAAAGTTATCTCCTGATTATCAAAGTAACAATAAATTATTCTTTGCCTGTATCTCTGCTTTCTTGGCCAAAGCAAGCAACTCACAACTGAAAATAGCAAGGCAAGCAGCAAGTGACGTTGTTTTCATGGACTGCAAAGTAGATGGGTTTGGTGAGACTTGTCTTTATGTAATGTATCTGAGGATGGTGCAGAAAAGCATGAAAATTCCACTATGAATTACGAATAAGCAAGAGAATGCTTCATTAATATATGTCCTTTTACATCATTTCTCATCTACATCTCATTATTATTTCATTTACCTAAGCTTATTTGTGGACATCGCACATTATCATAAGTGGCCTATGTGAATTGTGGCTTAACTGCACTCATTCACGGACAGCGTGGATACCTTTAATGTGTCTACGTAATGACTATGAATACCACCTTAAGTGTTAGAGGGCAAGAGACATACAGAAAATGCGACATCGAAAGACACCTTCCTCCCACAGTTCTATCAACATATGCTTAGGCTCAAACAGATATAAAATGGAGTTATAAACAATAAGAGCTAGTAGTGGAATGATACCAACATTGTATAATTACTGACTGAACAACAAGTCAAGTTAAATTGCTGAAGAAACATAATATAGTAAGCATGCAGATTAAATTCATTATACAGTTAATACTTATTTGTAGCTGACAAATACAATGGACATTACACCATATGATAGAAAAAAAAGAAAATTAGTTTTTATTGATGTGTAGGGAAGTGTTTTACTTTTCTAGTGTTTTTTCATTGTAGTTGTAGTAATAGTTTTTGACAGTAATTAACAAATGTTGTAGTTTATTAACTATTTCCTTGTTGATTAGTAGTAACTTCTGTTAGCTGGTGAGATAAGTACTTTCTAGTGAGCATACTGACAACCATCAGGTGCTGAATTTAGATGTTGGAAAAGGTACAAGAAAAATAAATAATTTTCAGTGTGACCCAAAACAGCGCAAAAAGAACAGAGTGATTTATTTTTCTACTTCTACACGAATGCATACCTGTCTCATTTTTATTAATTGCAGAGAACGAGAAGCTGTATACCCCTTTTAAATAAATCAAGGAAATTCTAGTTTGCCTGGTACTGTGCTTGCAGGGGATCTGTGAAACAATCAATGAATGGTGACCTTTCACCAGGTGAGTTGGCATTTCATTTTGAGTTATGTACTATCACAGAAAGAAACACATTTTTCATTACTGATTTATTAATGGTAAAAGAATACATAAACAGGATGTACAAGTAGGAGAAAAGATAGGAAAAAAATGGTGCTTCCACAGGTTTATTTATTACTAACAGTTGTCGCTGAGCAGTGACTGTCGCACATGGGAGTAGGCATCATTTTGTTTTAAATCTCAACATGAACAACATCAGAAAAAACAGACAACTGTTCATGTCCATGCATTCTTCCTTTTTTTCTTAAACTGCATACATGTAAACCTGCAGCTGAGCTTATTGTCAATTCTGAATGTCATTTGCTAACTGTAGCTTATAAAGTTATATTAATTATTAATTGGTATCCAATTTAAATGTATAATATTAACACAGTGAGAGGTTTGCTGTTTATTGTGTTGTTTTAGTGCTGTCAATAAATACTGAGTGTGCATGTGGGTGGAAACAATAACCTTGATCATTGTTTATCGTAACCATCAGATTTTCATCTAGTTCTGTAAAACAAAACACACCAAAATAGTGCAACAAGGGGAGGATGACTCATACTGAGCCTTTTCTCTTTCTCCTTAACATATTGTAGCTTTGACAATTAATTGCTAAAAATAGTACAAGTACCTCAAGTTTAATTTTGCATTCAATTAACTTAATATCCAGGCTATATTTGGATAAGGGCTGTAAGAACTATGTTCATATGCAATATTCACAACACAAATTACACAGATAGACTAACCCGAAATATAACTGCTGCAAGATGACATATTTTTAAAGCCTACTAATCTGTGTTATCTTGTTTAACCAGATCCTGAATTACCTTATTATTTATGAGGAAAGAGAAAAATATCTCTGTTTATCTATGTGTGCATAACTATGTATCTGACTACCTAGTGACTTCTTGAGCTGAAAAATGCAGACCTTCCAGGGGATTCAATAAACTCTATGTAGGATTTGCACAGAGTCTACACGGAGTTTACATGTTAGCATGATGTTGAGTGGCTCGCATCAAGGCTCAGTGCATATTAATGAAGCATAGTGTGCCTCAACTAGGTTTCGCAACTCACAACAGTGTTGCTGACCATGAAACCTTGTAAGCGAACCTGGATAGCAATTCCTTGTAAAGAAGAGCACCTACTGTGTGTGGATTTGCACGGAATGCCACAATGATCACCAGGGCTTTACAAATGGCTGCCACTCTGTTAGTGCAACACATCTACACAGAGACCAACTTAATGAGGGGACAAATAACCAGTTGTTGTTGTTGTTGTTGTCTTTCGGCTTTTCCCGGTTAGGGGTCGCCACAGCGGAACTCCGGTCCGCTAATGATTGGCAGTAGATTTTGACGAACGCTGAGGTGCCAGCTCGACATTCAAACTTCAAAGAAGGCTCGCCCATTTACGCATGTCTTTTGAACGCCCCCCCAACCATGGGGAGGACATGCAGACTCCACACAGAAGGCACTTCCTGCACTCCAGCGGAGAACCTCTTGCTGTGAGGCAACAACGCTACTGCTGCACCACTGCGGGGACAAATAACCAGTAATAGGGACATATATGACATAGATGTCACATAGCAATGTATTAGAATGTAATACTCTCAACCTTTTAGAGTGAGAAATGTGGACAAAGCCATAAAAATGGGGGGACAAAGGGCCAAAAATAAGGACAGATGTTTAATACTGTACTTCCAAACTTAGGAAGTTGATAGAATATATAGGGTGTACATTAGCAAGAACTTTCTGAAGAGAATGAAGTTTGAAACTGAAATGCCAGTCATCACTTTCTGATTGCACTCTGCAATGACATGCCAATGATTTGCCAGGGAAACAATGTTATGAGGAAAAGATCACAAATATGAGACTAAAACTGCACATTCTGCACAGATCAGGACAGTTGAGAGGTATGCACTCAACTGTATGTATTATTGAGTCACATCAGTTCAGAGATCATCACAGTGATATGGAAAAAAGCCACATATTTGTTAAGGAAAGCATCTGGACATCCCGGAAATATCTGGACAGTTGACAGGTATGAATGTGAAGTATATGGTCCAAACACAGTACAGGACAGTGTACCTACAGTACAGAGTATAGTGATATCTCATTTTGCATACTGTACTGAAGCTCTGTTAATGATCTGTAATAGGACATGGGACTACCATATAAAATGATCACTCAGGGAAGTGTGTGTATTGAATAGGGATACGCAGATGAATTGTAGGAATGAACAAAGGGAAAGAGTACAGGTGAAACTCCCACATGTACAACAGATGAGGGCATTTCAATGGAAGATAGTTGTAGCTCTAACACCAAGCACATATCTATATGGTACAGTACGGATTGTACAGAGGAAATGTGTTGTCTGTGACTGACACACAAGGTGACAATAATGGGGAGGATGTGTGTGTGTGAGATAAGCATCCTTACATGAATAATGCAGAGGACTTCTATCAGGGATCTGACATACAATTGAGGTAGGGTGCATATTGTGAAGCTGTGCAAACTGATATGCCTGAATATTCGTGTACTCTCAGCAGAGATCTACAGCAAGGTGGGCACAGGTTAAAGAATCATGGCAAAAATTACAAGAACCAACCACAATCATGGACAATATCAGAATAATACCACCACTAATCCCATGCCTGCAAGATAACAGATGAGCCTGCACACACATACTTGACAACTATTATGATTCATCCACACTCTATGAGGGTAACCACTCACACTGTCTTGGTAGTGTAATATCTGCAGGACGTTAGGAGGGATACTGCTATACTGTATGTGCTAATATGGGCAACACAGGCTAGTTGCCTTGTGTGCATGGCATATATCTATGGCATAATTCACACTGTCATGAATGATATACATGCCATTGATGTTGTCAAATGGGTCTATTTCATATGAGCAAATAGGAAAAACTGCAAATGCTCATAATCTCAAAAGTATCGGACCTCGAACTTGTCATTGTGGGGGGGCTGCACCCCCCCGCACCCCCCACCAAATATATATTCCAACTCCGAGATCACACTACAGTGAGGAAAGAGCAAATATTTCATTCTTCACTGTACCATGATCTCAGAAAAAGCACTTTGAGGTTCGGTACTTTCGAGATTATGAGTGTTCGCATTTTTTCTTATTCACTCATATGATATAGACCCTTGCCAATCATCTATGTATGCAGTATTTGCATAAGCTGAACAGGTAGCACACATGCATCTGGTGTAACAACTCTCTAAGGCCAAGAACAATTTTTCAATGGGCCCAGCCAACATCCCAGGATGCCTTCTAAATAGCATGAGGTCCTCTGGAGTTTCTGTTTAACTGTAGCTTCCAACAGGCTTCATGTCTCATGAATGGAAAACAGCAATAGTTATCCCCTGCACAAAGGTGGGCCATCTACAGACCCTGGAAACTACAGAACCATAAGTCTCACTAGTCTTATTATGTAAAGTCACGGAAAGAATTATCAAGGAAATGATCAATAGTGATATAGTAAACCTCCTGACAATGGATCCAGTCCACTTTGGATTTGTCAAGGGCAGGTCATGCCTACTCAACCTGGTGAACTTCTTTGAGAAGGTCACAAAAGACATGGATGAGGGCAAAATGGTTCACACTCCCTTTGTTGACATGGACAAAGAATTTGACACAATACCCCACTTTGGCATTGTTGATGAACTCAAGAGATTAGGGACAAACCTATATGTCACCCAGTGGATAGCCATCTGGCTCAAAGACAGGACCCAGTAAGTTAGAACTGAGGAGTCCAGCTCTACAAAGAGGCCATTCACAAGTGGTGTCCCTCAGGGATTAGTCCTTGGACCACTCCTTTTTGGCATTTGCTTCTCAGAAGTCAAGACCAATGTCAATGATCTCTGGCTGACTAAAGTTGCAGATGATTGGAAATTAGGAGCTGCCATTGAATCTCACACTGACACAAATGTTCTTCAGGAAAGGCTGACACAGACAAGCAACTGGTGTCAGATCCATGGACTAAAACTAAATGCCAAGAAATGCATAATAGTATCTTTTGGGAAGTCATCCTTCCCTGTGAACTATCATATTGACAACACACCCTTTAGAGTTGACCCAGTAGTCAAGGACTTAGAAAAACACATAGACAGTAATCTAGCCTTTGAACATCAGGTGTCTATGGTAGTGAAGAAATCATTATGTTGTGCAACTTTTAAACAATGGTATGGCATCTAAGTCCAAGAAAGTCATTGTTCCCCTGTATTTGGCATTCATCACACCTATCATTGAGTATAATGCCCCCTTTGGTATGTACCTATACAGGCATATCCAAAAAATGGAATGCCCACAGAAATTTCTCTCTAAAAGAATCCAAGGCATATGGAAAATGACTATGCAGACCACCTCAAGGCCCTATCCCTGTATTCTGTTGCCTACAGACCTTTGAGGGGACATCTATGCCTGGCATACAGGGCATTGTCAGATTTCACTCTGATGGGCCTCCTGCATATCCATAAAACAAACAGCACAAGAATTACCAATTCTAAAGACTTAAACCTTGCCTGTGATATAAATACTACCTGCTGGAGGGACAGGAATGTATCCCAGAGATTACCCCATCTCTGGAATGGGCTCCCTATCCATGTGAAGCAGAGTTGCTCACTAACCCAATTCAAGTGCAACTTGGACAATTCGAAGGGCAGCAGAAAATTCATCCCTGGTTTGGCACCTATGTCTCCAAAGGACACAGGCAACCTGTAAATAGTTAATTTCCCAGGCTCCTGCATGTAAATGTTTCATCTCCCAAGTCACTGCTTACACTTATCAAGGGTATCAGAACTTGTCAGAGATTTGGGATGCATGGCTAGACTTAAAAAGGCCATTGTGGTCATTAGCCTTGTAAACACCTATGAACCTAATGGTGTTCAGCACCATCAGACAGTCATGTATATTCCCCAGAAAAAAAATACCTAGGTATGGCCAATAAGCTGTGTGACAGCACCCTGTGAAAGGTGGTACACTTCAGTTACACATTAATGGAAGATGTATAGGGAGGTACATGACGAATGGTGCATTATACACAGTTATTGGTGTGATTAGGGCTAGTAACCATGAAGTTGTTATGGCCTCAGATGTGAATGTCCTTCACATATCCAGTAATTGTGTTGTATTCAAGGAAGTAGTCAGCACTGTGACCACATGCTGGTGGATATACCACTTACCCTCTATGCCAGGACACAGGTCACATACCTATTGGTCTGATTATAGTGTGATTTCCACATTATTTTTGAATGGTGTGTATGTTTCCTGATTCAACAAATCCCTCCACGTGTCATGTCAATGCAGGTTTTGTCATGGTTGTGGCAGCAGTCTCTGGTATGTGCTGACACTGTGTGCATTATACTAATATCACAGCTAGAGTCAATGATTGCCCACAGTCTGTAGTCCTTTAAGCAGCTGTTTGGCCACAGCATATGTATGTCATCTGTGATGTCCATCACTTACCTAATGGGCAGGAAAGGGCCTAGCAGACAGCCCTGATGTACTGACCTGATCACTGGCCAGAGATATATGGCACATTGAACATTTCAGCATAGTGAGATGCCACATATGTCATACACTGCTCTACCCATTTGGTGATATAGCTCTTCGTGGCCACATATGACAGTGTTAATTGAATACCTCAGTGTGGATTTTTGTCAGATGCCTTGACTTGTTCAAATTCCAGAAGATGATACCATTGTCATTGTGCATGCCCTCGATGACTTCTTTGAGGACATCTATCGGATGTAATGGACTTGATATAGTAGTAGCAACTCACACAGGTCTATTGCACACACCTCGAATATTAATAGTGCACATGTAGAAGAGGTCCATGATGACATGTTGGTCTACCTCACAGTCAAGGAGAGTCAGGATGCATGCATCAGGTGCTGTCCCCCCAACTCAGGTGGATGCATGTTGATGTACACCCTTATATGGGAATACAGCCCATGTGGAGGGTGTGTTGTACTTTATATTCAGCCATATCAGGAAGGTGTATGTGCTGGGTCATGCTATAGGTGAACGATGATGTTGTCACAGCACATGGATTCCAAGTGATAGACCTGGATGAAAGCAAGATAGTGCATATTGCCGATTGTGATCTGGCCTGGGGTTTTGACACAATTGCACACACAGGTATCATTGAGGAAACCCCCAAGCTGGAGATTAAACCTTACATCAGCTAATAGGTAAACAATTGACTAAAAGACAGAACACATCATATGAAAGTTGGTGAGTCAATCTGTACCAGTAGAGCTGTCACCAATGGCAAACCCCAGGGATCTGTGCTTGACTGTTTACTGTTGAACTTTATTTCTTGACAGCTCAGGCTAAAGTATATGGCCTTTGGCTGATTCTTGCATATTGCATGCATTCACTAAGTCCACCAATGGTGATAACATAGTACATGAAGAGCTAAGAACTAACACACACACAGCTGAATGGTGACAAAGGCACAGGATGTAAAATAAATTCAGAAATGTGTGTTTGTAATGTTACCCATCTAAAAAGTGGAGCTCCATGTTAGTCACAGCATTGGCAACTGTTCTGCTATGTGGAAACCCAGTGATGCAAGCACTGGGAACACATTTAGATAGCCAATTTGAACTTTGACCATAAAGTGTCCACACTGCTATTGAAAGCCTATGTTGTGCACATCATAAGTCATTCCATCATACTGAGATCTTAGGATTGTATGACAGAACTGTAGTCAAACCTCATTACACCACTAAAAGAGTATAATGTGTATTTTTACATGTACCTCACCAAACACATGTAGCACCTGGAGAGACCACAGGCCTTTCTCAGAAGATAACACAGGACCTACACACCATGCCATGATGTATGTGGATAGATTAAAAGCCATGTGATTGTAAACGTTGTTGTATAAGACTGGCCCCCAGGCCAATCTTTGACCCTACCCTGGTGTGAGTACAGCTGATGACATCAGCAATACCTGTTGAGGAGAAGATGACAGTGTTCCACATGATGGTGGAGAATACTCACTGTAACATCAAGTAACAGGTCGCACACATAAACCAACACTGCAGTGAGAACAGAACTCCCATCTAAGTACACAGAATAGAAAATACAGTATGTTAGGCAAGCACCACAGCTCAAGTCTGACTTGGAGTATGTCAGAACATTTTATAGCTGATTCATTGGTTCATAGGTTCATAGGTTTATACTAGGCTATCTGCCCTAAGGCATTTATAAGCCTAGCACAGAGTTTTGTGGATTACGCCACCCCTTATGTTAAAAAATACTGTGCCCATTAGTTTGTTGTGCCTCTGTCCAGCAGTGACACAGAGATGATTCCCGGGGTAAACCTACGATCTCCCATCCACCGGTCAAGATTTCTCTTGAACATAGCCAGCGAGGTGCTCTGCCTCACATGGACCGGGATTTTATTCCACAACATAGGGAGTCTCTGGGTGACAAATCTATCCCTCCAGCATGTCCTATTTATATCCATGTGACAGTTTAAGTCGCTTGCTTTAGTGGATCTGGTAGATTTGGATTTTTTGAGGTGGAGCATGTCCATTAATTCCGGGTTGGACATGGCCTTGTATGTCAGGCACAGGTCACCTCTGAGCAGACGGTATGCGACTGAATAGAGCTGGAGTTTCTTCAGTCTGGCAGCATATGACAGATTTTGGAGTCCCTTTATCCTTTTGGTGAGGAACTTTTGGGGTCTCTCCAATTGCTGCAGGTGTCGGGTGAGATACATCCTGAATGGGGCATTGTACTTGATCATTGGTCTGATAAGTGAAGAGTACAGGGGAACAATGACCTCACTAGATCTGGATGTGAATCCCTTCATGATCAGGTGGGCAATGTAGAAGGTTTTTCTAACCACTTTAGCAATGTGAGTGTCAAAAGAAAGGCCACTGTCAACCTGGGTCCCCAGGTCCCTGATAACCTCTTCTGTGCTTAGTGGATTGCCACCTATATGGTAGCTTGGGGTTACCTTGTTTTTCCCGAAGGGTATGACTATACATTTTTTGGCATTTAACTTCAGGCTATGGCTCTGGCACCAGCTATCAGTTTCCGTGAGACCCCTCTGAAGAATATCTGTGTCCAATGTACTTTCCACTATGGCTCCAAGTTTGCAGTCATCTGCAAACTTTGTCAGCCATAGTCCTCCTATGTTTGCCTGTACTTCTGAGAAGTAGATGCCGAACAACAGGGGGCCAAGGACTGAGCCCTGTGGGACACCACTTGTGACTGGCTTGGAGTCTGACATGGCGCCAGCTACTCTAACCCTGTGGGTTCTGTCCTTTAGCCAGTTTGCAATCCATCTTGTGACATGTGGGTTTACATTTAAGCTGGTAAGTTTCTCTACAATACCCGAGTGGGGTATTGTGTCAAAAGCTTTTGCAAGGTCAAGGTAGGCTGTATGGACTGCCTTTCCCTCATCAATGGCCTTGGTGACTGTTTCGAAGAAGTCGACCAAGTTCAAAAGGCATGATCTGCCCTTGACAAAGCCAAACTGGGTTGGGTCCAATGTCTGCAAGTCCCCTATGTCTTTGTTTATGAGTTCCATTATGATCCTCTCCATAGCTTTGCAGACCAGGCTTGTTAAGCTTATGGGGCGGTAATTACCAGGGTCCGTAGAGGCATCGCCTTTGTGGAGTGGGACCACAGTTGCCGTACACCACTCCTTGGGCACGTATCCTGTGGTAAGACTAAGATTAAACAGCTGCCTTATGTGCGGGTTTAGTTCCTCATTGAGCTCATGTAGCACACAGCCGGGGACACCATCCAGTCCCATTGATGCTGTGTTTTTAGCTTTAGAGAGAGCAGCTTTCACCTGCGCATTGGAGATGTCTGGGAGGCTGCACTCCGCTGGGATAGTTATCTCTCCTTTTGGGGGGAAGAGGGGGTGAAGTTTGCACTGAACCTGTCTGCCAGTATGTTGGCAATGTCTGTGGGTTCAGTAATTTTTGTATCATTTTGGACTAATTCTGAGCATATCTGGGAGTTTCCACCCAGGTTTCTAACATAGCTGAAGAAGGCCTTATGATTGTCTCTTGAATCTATGGCACATTTTCTCTCAAAGTTGACCTTGGATGATTTTATGAGTGCTCATATTTTTTTTTACTAATAATGATCAAAGGTGTCTTCTCTTTTATGGATTTTGCTCTATCATATAACAGCTTTCTCCTCTTATTGTAAAGTTTGTTTATGGCTGGGGTCCACCAGACTGGACGTTTGCCCTTGGTGGAAAGAGTCTTGGTTTTATTAGGGATTGCCTGATCCATGCAGTCCTGGAGGTGTTCGTAGAAGGCATTTGTAAGGGCTTCCGCAGTTTGGGTTGTGGTTTCCACTGGCTCAGGGGCCTTGAAGGATACCACACCAGTCTTGAGTAGTGTGAAGTTTGCTTTAGAGAAGTTCTTCACTGTGGTCTTTTGTTTGGGGTGGGGCGGGATGTGGATATCCAGTGAGATTAGTTTATGATCTGATCTCACCAATGAGGGATATACTTCCGGTGTGGAGCATTTTGTCCCCATGTTTGTGATGATGAGATCTAGTATATTTTCTCCTCTTGTGGGAACGGTGACTAGTTGTTCCATGGCATTTGAATTTATGAACTCCAGGAACCTTTGGGCTAGAAAGTTTGGGCTTGAGTAATGTTCCCAGTCTATATTTGGGTAGTTGAAGTCACCCAATATAATGGTGTTTGGAGATACATTTATACCCTCCAGTGTCTTCAGGAAGGCTGTGTGGGGTTCCTGAGTTTGAGAGGGTGGCCTGTAGCATGCTACTAATTGTAGAGCAGTTTTGCCTATGGTTAATTGCATCTGGATGGTTTCTGATGCTTCGTGCATTGCCACCAACCTGGAGGTGTGGGTATCCTTGATGAATATGGATACACCCCCTACTTTTCTGGTGTGGTAAAGGTTTTGGGGCCGGAACGCATGATATGAGGTAAAACCTGATAGTGCCGGGGTGCTCTCAGGAGCCTTGAACCAGGTTTCAGTCACAGCACAGACATCGATGTTCTCCATACTGAGAAGGGCCTTGAGTGCATGCATTTTGAGATTTAGACTTCTGGCATCGAGCAGCATTACCCTTAGTTTCTTCCCATTTTTGTTTTCTAGGGTGGTAGGTTTAGAATTTGAGCCTTGCCTAAAAAAGGCACTATGGGGGTGGCAAGAGCCTTAGCCAATATCCGGAATTCCAGTGTCTGTTGAGGAGAAGATAACAGTGTCCCACATGCTGGTGTAAAGTAGAAGATAACAGTGACCACATGCTGGTGTAAAGTGCCCTCTGTAATGTCAAGAAACAGCTCACACACAGTTGACTGCAGTGAGACTAGAACCTTTACCTATCTAAGTAAAAAAACTAAAGAACAAATTACTTGATGCAAGCACCACAGGTCAAGTCTGACTGGGAGTGTGTCAGACACCATATTATAGCTGCAAGTATCAAAATACTAGCAATCCATGTAATTGGAGAAGTAATTGTAAGATGCACATACATATAGTTGACTGTAGTGAGAACAGAACCCCTACATATCTAAGTACACAAACTACAGAACCCAATACTTAAATCAAGTACGACAGCATAAGTATAACTTATTCAAGAGTTTAGGTGAACTTATAGTATATGACATCAGCAGACAAGGCGAGAGACAAGAGGTCAGGAGTTCTGTATGAAATGGATGTGTAGCCATGAGCAAGTATCAAAATACTGGCAATCAATGTAATTGAAGAACTAACTGTAGGATACACAAGTTTGCCCTTCTATCTAGACACATAAACATACAGCTGACTGTAGTATGAACAGAACCCTTACTTATCTAAGCACACAGATTACAGAACACAGTGTGTTATGCAAGCACCATGGCACAAGTCTGATTTACATTACAGTGTAGGTGAACGTATTGTAGATGACATCAACAGGCTATGTGGAGGTTAATAGGTTGTGAGGTCTGCATAGGCACATAGCTTGATAGGTTCACATGAGGCTACTAGCCTAACAGCACTAGGGTGTTTAGAAGCCTAGATGTGTAACAACAC
Source organism: Protopterus annectens (assembly GCF_019279795.1). Lineage (NCBI taxonomy): Eukaryota > Metazoa > Chordata > Ceratodontiformes > Protopteridae > Protopterus > Protopterus annectens. The sequence continues at coordinate 91,700,259 of NC_056726.1, read as the reverse complement.
AAGTATCAATATTGAGCATATATGGATGGTCATTTTTAGTAGAGCATTTTTATGAGTAACACTAACTGGTCCTGTCTATGAGGGACATAGTTGCCAGCCCAAGGGTGACTTTTCAATCACCCAACCAGTAGTCAAGGCTGCGCTTAAACAGGGTCATTGATGAGCACTGCTTCACACACACAGTGGGAGCATATTACAGAGTGTGAATCATTATGGTATATATCTATCATCCCAGCATGTTCGATTTATGTCACTGGCTAGGTTGAGAACCCTGGGGCAAATTATAGCTGTACCATTTGAATTGCAGATGTCCATCATTTCCAGAAGGGTAGGGTCTGAGACTGTTTTGTAGGGCAGCCATAAGTCACCTCTCAGCAGCCTACATGACACCGAGTACAGTGACAGGTATGTCAGTCTTTCCATGTATGTCATGTTTGGAGGCCTTGGAGTGTCCCAGCCACAACCCTGTTTTCACTCCAATTATTGGAGGTGTCTATGGAGGTACAGAGGGATGTAGGCATTGTACTCTGTTATTGGCATGATAAGGGCAGAGTACAGCAGAGGTATGACTACCTTGGTCTTGGATGTGATGTCCATATGTATGATGTGGGCAATGCAAATTGTGTGTGTCACCACTATGGGCACATAGTGATGACAGTGTAGATTGCTATTAACATGTGTTCCCCAAGTCTCACAACACTGTCTTTGAGTTTAGAGGGATGTTATGTATATCACATTTGCAGGGGTACATCATTGCCAAGGTGATAAAGACTGTATGCTTAAAGTTCAGTCCATGACTTTGTCACCAATTATCAGTCTGTGTCAACCCCTACTGTAATATATTACTATCAATGTGAGATTCTGTTTGACTGTAACATGTAATCTGTATAACTGGAACATGCATATGTGCAATATATGCACATGTAAAGGAGTACTTGCTTTAATATGTAGTATAGTATCCATCTGTTAGGAGCTTGTAGCCTTAAAAGTAATAGTAATAGTTACGGGGTGGCAGTCTTAAGAGTAAAGGTTAAGATAATAGAGTCAAATAATTGTGTTCATGCATTGTATGTTACATATGAAGATACTAATCTTATATATTTTTCCCTTATCCCAACCCTTATCTCTTTGTCTTTTTTTTTGTTTGTTTTATATTATTATGTGTGTCAAAATATGTCCATGTCATCCATGTGTACCACATCACGAAATGCTGCACAACACCGTGAGATAGGCCAGTCCCACAGGATCTTCCTGCCCCTACTCCACCAGCCCTGGCACTGTTGCCCAGCACATCTGGGAACCAACATGGGTGTACCACCTCTGCTGCCCCCGCACAACCTGCCCCCTCAGGTAGTCCTGCCCCAGAGGATAGTCCACTGGTTACATCCAGGAACACTGGCAGAGGTGGTGACTGAATTACTCATGTTGAGCTGCCAGGGATGGTGGGTAGGGATGTGCACTCTACTTTTGGTGCAAGCCTTCTCTGGATAGAGGGGCTGTTCGCCCTCATTATATGTAGGATCAGGAGGAGGAGAAGGAGACATCAAGTGCTCAAGCCAGTGGTGAGGTGAGGTGACAGTGATGACAGGCCAATGGTTGAGGACTCGATTTCACTGTCATGTAGCTTGACAATCATGGGTCCTGGATGTCCCAGCCCTCACTCCATGCATGGTGTCCACTGAAATCTTGTGTCCATCACCATCCCTGTTTCTTGTCTTGTTTATCTTGTCTGTCTGCAATTGCTACCTCACCTACCCAACTTACCAGACCCAGACATACCTACATACCATCCTCAACATTCCTCCCTCTCTTAAACAAAAAAAGCACCAGTCCCACAAAAAAAAATGTCTAATGCATAGCTCTCCATTACACACATGTGTCTTCTTGACACACTTGATTTGGTCCAGTTGGCAATAAAACATGATTGTATTGTGGTCACCTCTCTCTTTCATGAGGTGACAGTCCAAATTCATCTATATTCTGCATATATACTGTATCACTTTTTACTGTTGAAGAAATGGATAGCTATGATTCTTTCCTACCTACTTCCTGTGCATTCCTGTGTCACTTTCCATTTGTTCTTCCCCGTGCTTGCTCCCCATTTCATCACTGTCCTGTCTTCCCCATTTCTTTTTTTTAATGCATTATTGCAAGATGGTGTGAATCTCATACCAATGTGTAGCAACGGTAAAACAAAAGTACTTAAAAGTGTTAGACTCAGTTGTATGTACCATCTGGCCACAAAAACAGAATGTATCACTGCATTAACTCATGCCACCACAGAGGCAGTTAAGTAGCAGGTACATTTCAGAGATTCAGTACTAACTGTCAGACGTTAGCAATACAGCTCACATTTGTGCAATTCGTATACACTTTGCTAACCATCGCACAAACCCACTGCTTGACTTGCTATGGAAATGTAGATATTATGCTGCATTACTGCTGTTTACTGCCCGTTTCTTTTGTATGACATGAAATTACATGTAGAAACATTACAAACTGAGGCCCTATCTAACTATATGTCGTACATTTAAAATACATCCATGTGTTGGCACCCCCAAGCACTACAACCCTGGGGTTTCAATACTTTTACCACACATATATCAACCACACTACAAAATGTAATGTCAAATGGTATGTGCTATGCAATGCACATCAATCTGGTAACATGCAGAAATACAACTATTGACCCATATGCCTGAAAGGCCTTATCTGCAAAGCTACTGCAGGAATCAGCATGGACCATATCCACAGGAACATAGGTGACATTCAACACATTTGACTCTACCCATGTTGGTTTTATCAAAGGTGGATCTTGCCTATTGACCCTTGTGGGCTTCTTGTATACTGACCCCAAAGACCTGGATGAGGGATAATAAGACATATCACCTATGTTCAGTAATCCAAGGCCTTTTACAATATCCCACATTCATGTCTGATAGTGGAAATGCCCCATCTGGGAAGTCATACAGAACTAGCTGGATAGCCAACTGACTTACCAACAGAATATACAGTGTCAAAGCTTTAGGTTGCACCTTCCCACTAGCCACTTACAGATGGAGGAAGCACTTTACTATCTCGAAATACTGAAATCTCGAATTTCATTATCTCGAGATGAAAATGCCAAAAGTGCAGTTGAGTAAAACTGCACTTGATTGAATTCTAAGTGTCAAATTCACGGTTGTGGTGGCGCGGTACATGGAATTTGCTGTGTTTGTAAGGTGCGGTGTGCTGTGGGATATGGTTTGACTGCCGTTGTGTGGATATATGTGGAGATTTAGGTAAGTGCTGTTTTTTGAAGGGATATGGGTAGGGATCTGAGTGTATGTGAGAGTGTTGGAAAGTTTTAGGAGTAGGTTAGGGTAGGTAGGTAAGAGTGTGAATGTGTAAGTGTTGAGAGTGGTGGTGTTTGCACATATGTGTTGTGTTTCTGCAAGCGGAATATAGAGTATGTAGTGGTGGGTTTATTGTCTCTGTCTTTTTAGTGCAATCTCGGAATTAGTATATATAAGTAGCTGGGGTGTGGAGGGCACAGCCCCCATATTGGGGGTGCAGGGGGCATACCCCCTGCTTATATGTAGGGTATCTGTGTGTACTTGTATTGTGTTTGTGTGTGTTTTGTTGGTTTGTTGCAGTGTGGGGAGGAAGGTGTATGTATGTTTGTGTGGTGGAGGGTGTATTTAAAAGTCGCGATTTTGAATTTGGCACTTTTGGGGTTTCGATATTGTCAATATTCGGCTTTATAGTCTCGAGATACTGAAAGTTGAGATTTCAGTATTTTGAGATTATAAAGTAAATCCCAGATGGAATATCCCAAGGATTGGTTCTGGGCCCTCAACTGTTTGGAAACTAATTCCGAAGCACAGGCAATGGTAGGTGGCCTGTAGTTTACCACATTTTCAAATGACTGTTAATCAAATGCACTGATATAGATTCTCCCAATGATGGTAACATATTACAGAAGGGGCTGACAGAGACAAATGATTGGTGCCAAACTCATGGACTGATCCTTACAGCAAACAATGCCTCATTGTCCCCTTTGGCAATGAAATACCCCTGCTAATTATGATATACATAGCACCCCTCTCAGCTCAAACACAGTGTTGTGAGACTTGTGAATGCATGTTCATAGCTATCTGCACTGTCATCACTCTGTGCCCATAGTGCTGATACACATTCTGCATTGCATCCTCATACATATAGACATCACATCCAAGACCAGGGAGGTCATACCTCTGTTGTACCCCACCCTTATCATACCACTAATTGAGTACAAGGCTCCTTTCTGTCTGTACCTTGCCAGACAACTGCAGCAACTGGAGGAAAAAAAATAGAGGTTTGTGACTGGGAGAATTGAGGTCCTCCAAACATCACATACATAGAAAGACTACAAGACGTGTCACTGTACTCAGTATCCTGCAAGCTGCTGACAGGTGACCTGCGTCTGACCTACACAAAAGTCTCAGACCCTGCCCTACTGGAAATGCTAGACATCTGAATATCAGATGAGACAGGAATAACTTGGCCCTGGCTTCTCAACCTAGCCTGTGACATAAACAGAACTCATACTCCTCTGTAATATTCTCCTCCTGAGTGTGAAGCAGTGCTTCACAATGACCCTGTTCAAGCACAACCTTCACTACTGGTAGGATGATTGTAAAGTCACCTCTGGGGTGGCACCTATGTCCCTCATAGACAGGCCCAGTTGTTGCTGTTTACAAAATCACTCTGCTAGCAACAACCATCTAAATAGGCTTAATAAGAGTATTTGTTTTTTTTTTTTTTTTTGCACAGTTAGGCTTCTTTTGCCTCATGTATACTGACAACCATGTACTCCTAAAACTTAAAATTACAATATGTGAGAGATGCAGCTATACAACAAATCCAAAATAAATGCTCTCTTTTCTCAGGTAACAAAAAACAAATATCAAACAGGTTGTCAGCATGCACGCTTCACCTCCTCAACAAACCAAGTGCACAACACATAACCTGACATACACAGAGGTACTCCTTAGAAGCTTACCAAAAGGGCAGAGACATTGCAAATGCAAACCTTTTGCACATTACAGTCCCAATGGAACCCATTGCACATAAAAATAAATGTATCAGTGTGTCACCCATTAAGCCCTTAAGGCAAAACACCTGAAAACCAATGTCTTGGTCAAAGGAGAATCCCTAGTGAGACACACAGATGTCCCCCTCACCAGGTTGTACAAGCAGAAAGTGACAATCAGCTGCCTGTCAGGTGCTAGTATCCAAAAAGTCATGCACACACTCAAGTGTCTCAACAACAAGTACAGTTACACTTCTGTCATACTCCATGTTTGAGTAAATGACTTGAGACATACCTCACTGGTCTATATGAAAAGAGGTATGACTGAGCTCTCATATTATGTGTCTCAGACAGACATGTCCATAGTCCTAAGCAGCATTATTCCTTCACCCAGAATGATGCCTCAATAAAACCAAAAGAATTATCACCTTCAACAATTGGCTTAGCTACTGGTGTCACTCCAAGTGGATCCAGTATTTCTCAGCCTGGGATGATATGGTAGACAGATCATGCTGCTTTGTCAGGCATGGTCTTCATCTGTCACCTCTTGCTTTTCAGTTACTGGCTAAGGTACTTGCATCCCCATAGTGCCTTTTTTAGGCAATGTCATAAGACCAAAATTCCTGAATTAAAAATATCCTTAAAAGGCAAACCCGGGGTTATGTTGTTTAATGCTAAGAGTGTAAATCAGAAACTACACTCAATGGAGTCAGTACTTACTTGGGAAGATGCCGATGTTTATTATTTATTTAACATTTCTTGACCAGGAAAGACAAATAGGACAAGGCCTATTTTCAGAGGTGGCCCAGGGAGAAAAACACCAGATGCATGTCTTTGGAATGTGGGAGGAAACAGGTATACCCAGAGGAAACCCCCATAAAACATAGAGAGGACATGCAGACTCCACACAGAAGGCACCCCGATGAGAATCAAACCAGAGAACCTCTTGCTGTGAGGCAACAACATTAACCACTGCACCACTGTGCTGCCCAAGAAGTCACAGAGACATACTTCAGGGTCACACAGATTACTCTGGCCATAAAAGACTATACACATTCAGGCTGCAAAATGAACATGAAAGAACCAAAGGAGGAGGTGTATCCATCTTCATAAAAGACAAGTACACCTCGAGTGGTTAAGCAGTACAACTCCCTAGAGTTACTCCAAATACAACTAACTGTAGGAAAGACCCCCTCCACATCATCATTAGCTACAGGTCCACCAGCATGAACCATGAAAACTACATAGTGCTTTCCATGACCTACTTGAGTCACTCATAATATGACCAAACATCCTAGGCAAAGGTGACTTTAACTATCCTTCAATTGATTGGGATACAAATATGACCTCAAACATGCTCACCATAAGGTTTCTGCACTTTGTAAACACAAATGTTCTGGAACAGTTAATCCTCAACCCCACAAGGGGCTGGAATGTCCTTGACCTAGTACTCACTAAAATGGGAGATTGCTGCAGTGCCTCATGTGTGACACCCTCCCTGGTAAGTTCTGACCAGAAATCAGTCATGTTCAATGTAACAATCAAACCTGACCCTCCTCGGAATCCAAAAGGGTGGAAAGCTTCTCCAAGGCAAACTAAAACCTCCTAAGTGATGGCATAAATATTTTCAAACTCTTTCCACCAATGACAGTAAAGACTCCTATACAGAGGTGTAGACAAATTCCCTGTATAGACACCTTTACAAGTGTATATACTTAGCCACACCAGAACACATCAAACTTTGCTTATAAAAAACAAGCTGCCCTGGTGGACATCTAGCATAAATAGATTATACAACAAAAGAAAGAAAGTGATGTCCAGGAATTAGAGGGAACAATCTGAGCAAAAGAGCACTCTCCATAGCTTGAACAAGCAAATGAGACATCTTGTAAAGTCCTCTAAAGCTAATTACAAAACGAAATTAGCATCTATAGCTAAGGATGATCAAAAGGCATACTTTAGCTCTGTCTGTAATGTAAAAGGGAAGGCTTAGCTTTGCACTGAATTCATAGTGGATAGTACCAGTCATACTGAACCTGAGGACAAAACCAACCTGGTAGGAGACAGGTTTGGCATAAATTTCACACCCCTGTTTCCAGCAATCATACCCAAAGCATATCTGTCACCCCTTCTATACCTATTATCTCCAAAGAACAGGTCATAACCACACTAAGCTAGGCCAAAGACACAGCCTCTATGGGACTGGATAACACCCCAGGCTGCTTACTAAATGATGTAAAGCAAGAGTTAATAGAACCACTGGGTATTTTCTTCAACCACAGTCTAAGTACTGGCTTTGTCCCTGCAGAGTGGAAAACAGTGACCATAATCCCCTTGCACAGAGGATCCCTAAACTGACCCGGGGAACTATAGACCAATAAGCCTGACCAGCCTTGTCTGTAAGGCCATGGAGAGAATCATCTTGGACCTTATCAACAAGGGCATTGGTGACCTTCAAACTCTTGACCCGACCCAGTTTGGCTTGGATAAGGGTAGGCATGCCTGTTAAATGTAATGGAATTCTTCAAGAGTGTCACCAAAGTCCTAAATGAAGGAAAATCCATACATATTACCTATCTGGATTTGGGAAATGACTTTGACACAATTCCCAATGCAGGCATCATTGAGAAACTCACCCAGCTGATGATTAACCCATACTTCATTAGATGGGTAGCCAACTGGCTCACCAACAGAACGCATACAGTAATATTTGGGGATTCCACCTCTACCAGCAGAACTGTTAGTGGTATTCCACAAGGTTCTGTGCTGGGCCTTTGACTGTTTGGAATCTATTTCTCAGAAATTCAGGCAATAACAGATGGCCTGTGGCTCACCATGTTCAATGACAGTTGCAAACTGTGTGCAATCACTGAATCCCCAAATGATGCCAACATACTACAAAATGGGCTTACCTACATAAATGATGGTTGCCAAAGCCACAGACGTAAAGTTAACCCAAAAAATGAACTATTATCCCTTTAAGCAAAGAAGAGGTCCCTGCAAATTACACTATTAGTAATACCCCATAAGTTCCAAACCAATGATGAGAGATTTGGGAATGCATGTTGATAGTGATGTAGACTTTGATCATCATATGTCCACAGTGGTAAGGAAGGGCTTTTACATTGCACACCTCATAAGTAAAGGCATAGTATCCACGACTAAGGATGTTATCAATCCACTGTAGTCATCCCTCATCAGAGTAATAATAGACTACAATTCTCCATTTTTCATGTACATCACCATATACCTACAGCAGCTGGAGAGACCTAAGAGATTTCTCACCAAGAAAATCCAGGGACTTTGACACATAACCTACATGGACAGACTGAAGGCCCTGTTACTGTTTACTGTATTGTATAGACTGCTGAGAGGCGACTTGTGTCTGGCCTACAGAACACTCTCCAACCCTGCCTTAATAGAAATGCTGCACCTCTGCAAATCAAATGGGACACGACTCACTCACTATAGGGACTTTAACCTAGCCTGCAACATCAACATGACATGCTGCAGAGACAGATATATCTCCCAGAGATTGTCACTGCTATGGAACAAACTCCCAGTTCACATGATACTGAGCTACTCAATAACCCTATTTAAGCATAACATTGACAATTGGATGTGAAATCATAAATTACCCCAGGGTTTCACCTATGTCACTGTTAAGCAGGGATCAACTACTGCTAATCATGGATTCACAAATATGGAATACATATTTTGGTCTGTAAGGGAACAATGGTACAACTTTGCTAGACTTGAAAAGGCCCTAGAGCCATTAGCCAAGTAACCTCCTATGAAGCTATGAAACTAGGGCCATTATGGTAGTAGCCTTGTATGAACATATGAAGCTATGTATACAGGCCTGCCAACATCTTGTCTCACACATGGGCTGCTGATGTCCTGTACTATAAGTTTAGCTCAGTCTTGCAAAAGTCAGACTTGTGCCATGGTGTTTATGTTAAGTACTGTGTTCTGTGGTCTGTGTACTTTGGTAGGTAGGGGTTCTATTCTCACTTCAGTCGTGTGTGTGTGTGTGTGTGTGTGTGTGTGTGTGTGTGTGTGTGTGTGTGTGTGTGTGTGTGTGTGTGTGTGATCTTGCTTGACATTGCAGAGAGCCTTTTACCACAGTATGTGGGACACTGTTATTACAATATTCTCATCAGACACTGCTGATGTCATCAGCTATATCAGATGTTTGGATATGCAGTCATCCCGCCAGGGCATGGTCAGACAGTCTGTTGAGGTACATGCAAAAGAGAACATTATACTGTACTACTGTTCTGATGAGGTTTGACTACAGTGCTGTCATACAATCCTAAGATCTGAATATGATGGGGTGAGTTTTTTGTGCACCATACATTTGTCCTGGAAAATCATTAACGAGAAAAGTTAGAAATGATACATATTGCTGTTTCTGACTTCACAATCCTCACAAGATCAAACAACAGGCAGGAGGCAAAACAAGGAGAGTAACAAGAGAAACATCTCCTTGTTTGTGCCATAACAGTAACTCAGCTTTGTTTCCCCCTCAAAAGAACAGTGTTCCCTTGTATGTACCATAACAGCAACTCACTTTTGCCCCCCCCCAAAAAAAAAGGGCATTCTATGGTTATTTGTGCCATCCGACCTGCCCTTCAGTTATTGGCAACTGCATATTCTATTATTCCAAGTTAATATCCTCACACATTTTAAGGCCAGTTATATAGAATGGCTTACACAATGCATGTGTCAGAGTACTGTTGAGATAACTGATGAATGACCAAGACACAGAGAAAGGTAAGACAGAACTGTGTATTTGCAAGCAATAATCATAACAGGTTGTGTGATCACTAAGTGCACTACTTCCAAATATAATACATTTAATAAATGTCATAAAAACAGTTTATGGTTTGATACCGGTATACATTCTGTTGCAGTTGGTGGTGTGAAGAATGACTTCAGTTCTTTGCTGCAAAGCTGTTTATGTGACAAAGAGGGATAATGCACACATCCTGTTTTCTGATGGTACATTGGAGTGAGAGTTGGAATCCAGACCTATGTAGAAATATCTCAAGTTTACTAACATTTTCTACTGTGTATGCCATTGCTTTTCCTCATTTCAACTATTTCTCTGTTTTTTTTCTTTTCAAACTATACAATAGAAGGAGGAAGCTACTACATGATAGAGCAAAATCCCAAAAAGGGAAGGCATCTCTGATCAGTATTAGCAAAAAACTACGGGCACTCATAAAATCGTCTAAGGCCAGCTTTGAGAGAAAAATTAGCCCACCTAATCATGAAGGGATTCACATCTAGATCAGGGGAGGTCATTGTGCCTCTTTACTCATCCCTCATCAGGCCCATAATTGAGTACAATGCCCCTTTTGGGATGTACCTTACCAGACACCTGCAGCAACTGGAAAGACCCCAAAAGTACCTCACCAAGAGGATCAAAGGGCTCAAACAGATGCCATATGCTGCCCGGTTAAAGAAACTCCGGCTCTACTCAGTGGCATACCGCTTGCTCAGAGGCAATCTGTGCCTGACGTATAAAGCCATGTCCAACCCGGAATTAATGGACATGCTGCACCTCAGAAAATCCAAATCCCATCGAGCTACGCGCTCGAGAGAGTTGAACCTCAGCACTGAAATAAATAGGACATGCTGGAGGGACAGATTCATAACCCAGAGGCTCCCTTCACTCTGGAATAAAATCACAGTCCAGGTTAGGCAGAGTCCCTCATTGACTCTCTTCAAGAGGAATCTTGATGAGTGGATGGGAGATCGTAGGTTTACCCCGGGTAATACTTCTGTGTCACTGTTAGACAGAGGCACAGTATACTAACCTCAAAAAGAGCATAGCAAAATTCATTTAAAATGGGTGGCGAAAGCCAGACACACTCTGGCTAGGCTTATAAATGCCCTAGGGCAGATAGCCTAGTATGAACCTATGAACCTATTTTTTTTTATTTTTGGGCCACTGTTTGTACTATACACTGATTAACACAAACACGGGAACCGTACAAAAAGAATTTCAGGCTTGGCTGTGCTTATCCCATTTGTGTGAAGTGCATTAGTGTGCAAACTGAATAAGTGGACCACCCAGAAAGTAAACAGCCAAAAATAGAAACCAGAGGCATTTAATCAGTGCTCTTGCCTGTGGCAGCAGGTATAAGAGTATAGATGGTTCTGGGTTCTAGTACACCATGTGCAACTTTTTTTTTCACTGTTGTGACATTGCAGTTTATAGCAATGAACAGCTCTTATTTCATCTCTCTTGTGGGAACAGGTCCTAGCGTCAAATACAGCAAATTCCATACACTTTTACTGGTGTTCAACTTCCCATTATAGGCACTCTCACTTATAACACAACATAGTGTAGATGGTATTAATTATATGTATGAGGGCTGAGACAGTAATATTGTCTAAGCTATTTATTTATCTATCTATGCATTATCACATTTATTATCAAATGTATGACTGTGGGTATACTGTGTACAATGTTCCTCTAAGCATATTTCTGCTATCTGGACTGGCATTACCTTCACATTTACCTAACACATATACAGAACTGTAATTTTTCACTACTTGCCACTGTTATATGCTGCTTGCCATCACACAAACATGGGTCTCAGGGGTGCACACTGCTGATCACCATGTTTGCGGGATGGTAAGTGGTGCTTAACATTTTCAAACAGTGTGTGCACTCCAAGTAAATGTGATAACTGTAACTGGTGGGAGACTGTCATTCTCCATTGCTCTTGCTCCATGGTAGATATGGCAGGCAATTTTGGCGAGGGTGTGAAATTTAGGTCTTAGAGATGGGGTGTCTAGGAGTTCAAGATTTTGCTGGACTTCAAATGAAACACCACAATACCAGGTTAATGTAGATGGACTATTATGGGTCCCAGTATAAGTCAGAGGCTTGGGATATTTGGACCTAGGCTGTAATCAGTGTCACTGGTATTGCCAGCACTGGTGACCAATGTAGACATCACTTTACTGACCTACATCGCAAAAAGAGGGATACCTTTGATGCTTGGATCAAGGACTATAGGAAGGAGGACATCCCGCAGATGTGTAAGTATCAACTACAGAAGAGTACTTTTAAGGCTTAAAATCTGAATATAGGCAAGAGTAGTATTCATAATGGTATTCTGTTCTGTTCTATTTTTTTTAACAGCTGTCATGGAAAGGGAGTGCAATGTTAGCACCCATGACACAAGATTGGCGAGGATGAGGGAGGCATGTGGTATGTATGTAGCAGAAGCATAGTGTTATTGTAGCATTTAAAGTTAGCTTGTTTGATATTTTATACAGTTGTATCAAATTGAGCATGCATATCTCAACTGTAAAAACAAATATGCATGCATTAGTCTGTAGCACAAACCAAGAGTACAATATTAGACTTTAGTCAGAGGTGGTGGGTTCAAATACCACACATCCCAAGTATTTGATACTGTTAATTCTTCAGTTATGTGGAACTTAAAGGTTTAAAGTAAAAGGTCTATACCAGTGGGATACAGGCCCTGCTGTGAACTGTAATCTGTATAATTGGAACACTCATATGTACAATATATTCACGTGTAAAGGAGTATTTGCTGTAATCTGTAATAGATTGTTCATCTGTTAGGAGCTGGTAGTCTTAAAAGTAATAATTATCTGTTACTGGTGGTAGTCTTAAGAGTAAAGGTTAAGATAATAGACTCAAATAACTGTATTAATGCATTGCATGTTATATATGAAGGCACTAATCGTATCTCCTTTTTTTTCTCTCGCCTCAACCTTTATTTCTCTTTTTTTTGTTTGTTTTATATTAGGTGTCATCAAAATGTGTCCATCTCTGCTGCACCTACACTACCTGCTCCCTGAAGTAGTTCTATCAGGAAGGATAGTCCAGTGGTTCTCTATGGGGCAGTGGCAGAGGTAGTGAGTTTACCACTTGTGCTTAACTGCCAGGGATGGTGGGTAGGGTTGTGTGCCACACTGTTGGGGCATGCCTATGCTGGATGGAGGGGCTGCTCTCCCTCATTTTACACAGTACCAGGAGCAGCAGGAGAAGAAGACATTGAACACTCTAGCCAGTGGCAGAGTGAGGTGACAGTGATGACAGTCCAGTGGGTAAGGACTCAGTTGTCACTGTCACCCAGCTTGATGAGCCAGCATGGGTCCTGCATGTCCCCACCTTCACCCATCCATGGTGTCCACTGATATCTTATGTCCATCACCATCCCTGTGTCTTGTCTTGTTTGTCTTGTCTGTCTGGAATTGCTTCATCTACCCAGTTTACCAGACCCAGACATACCTATGTTCCTTTCCCAACATTACATTTGCTCAAAAAAAAGGCCACTTGTACCACAAAAAAAAATCTTCCCATACATAGTTCTCCATTTCACACACATGTCTTCTTGACAAACTTGATTCTCTCCAATTGGCTATACAACATGATTGCATTGTGTTCAACCCTATCCCTCGAGGCAACAGTCCAATTTCATCTAATATTCTGCATATATTATTAGTTTTACTGTTAAAGAAATGGATAGCTATGGTTCTCTCCTACCTCCCTCCTGCACATTCCTATATTGCTTTCCATTTGTTCTTCCCCCTGCTTGCTCCCCATTTCACCACTGTGCTATCTTCCCCATTTCTTTTCTATAATGCATTACTGTGCGATGGTGTGCATCATGCACCAACACACAGCAACAGCAATACAAATTTACTTAAAAGTGTTTGATTCAGTTGCATTTGAATCCAATACCATATGTCAACAAAAAGGAATGTTTCACAGTATTAACTGCATTAACATGGGCCACCACAGAGTCAATTAAGTAGTTTGGTGTATTCCAGGAACATAATACTAACTGTCAGACTTTAGGATCCCCATTTCACCTCTGTCCTATTTTCCTCATTTCTCTTCTTTAATGTATTACTGTGTGGTGGTGCTCATCACTCACCGACAGGCAGCAACGGTAATACAAAAGTACTTCAAAGTGTAAGATTTAGTTGTATTCAAACCCAGTACCATCCTCCTCTAAAAATGGAAAGTATCACTGCATTAACTGTACTAAAATGTGCCTCCACAGAGTCAGTTAAGCAGCATGTGTATTCTACAGACTCAGTACTAACTGGCATACTTTAAGAGTGCTGCCACTGAAATAGGTACATGACATTCCGTTATGTACTAGTCATTTTTAAGGTCTCCCTTTTGCCTGTTGTGCAACACTGTGAAACAAGATAAGCACAGCCAAACGTACTATTCATTCCTCCATTGCTCGTGATTGTGTTAAGCCTCACATCACACAAACAATGGCTAAAAAAATAATAAAATAAAAAAATAAATCTGACAAGGAAAACACAATTTACACACAAATTAAGAGGAGGTTGGATGTTAATGAAACAGAATATGTGAATTGTGCACTGCTTAAATGAATTTCCAACCTTGACAGATGTACATGTAACACTTTGTAAGTCTAACCTGACACACCCACCTGATGTAAACCTTCACCGCTGCCATCCATTAAACACAGACACTAACGGAGTGCCTGGACTATGTTTACATCCTAACATGGATCCATTTTTGGGGGGTATTCAACAATTTTAATGAGTGCAGACCTTATTTGCATCTTCACCATGCTGGCAGCCCTGAATTTACACCAGACGGCAACCGTGTAGCTAGTGACACTGAAGGGAAGCCAAATTGTTCATGTGTTGAACACAGAAAAGAGGATATTACTTTGGGATATATCTGCACAGTAGAGCACTGATTTTTTAGATGGTAAGCCTGCATTTCATCAGCCACATATTGCATATGCTGACATGTAACTATGAATGATCTGTTTAATGGTTTTTATATGTATTTTGATTAGCACACACTTTTACACTTTTATCTGTCGGCATTACTTACAAGTGTACTGTTCATTTGGGGGTGGGAGAACAAAGCTGAATTTCTGTTATGGCACAAAAAAGGATTATGCTGTTGTTGTTACTCTTCATTTGTTGCATCCAGCCTGTATCTAATGCTGTCACATATTAAGGTCAGTTCTGCACAAATCTCATATATTTTACTTTGTATTCTGTCCATATAGACTCCTTTCATAGCTGCATTCCAAAAGTTTTGGAATTCACGGGGAACACCAACATGGATTCTACATGGTTGCTTTATAGCTTGTTGAATAGCTCCACCATGTTAGATTGGTTAATTAGCTTGTAATTCAGCTACTTATGCTGTAATTAGCATGGTGCAGTGTTTACCTTGTTTGTGCGGGGGTGCGCATCTATATACGGCACTTACTGAATCTAAAAATTTTTGCGCCCATGTGTGCATACCAGTGGAAAATGACCTTGTAGGTTTTATTGATTCACTATGCTTATTATTCCATTTACTCCATTATTTAAGTTGAAAAATAACTTTTTCTCTATGTGAAGGCCCTAGAAAACATGGGCAGTGCTTTAGCTGGCCTCACACAAAACTCATTTTTTATGGACAATTCTAACAGCAAATAGTTAAACAAGGATGCAAGAAAAATGATTTGTCCTTCTGAAATATCAGTTTATGTAAGGAAAGTTAACCTTTATCTTCAATAGAATATCAGTTACTTGTTGTATTAATGTAGATAAAATGTTATAAAAGCCATTTTCTCTTGTAGTTCCTTTCTCTCTCCAAAGTTTTTATGTGAGAATTCAGTTTATGTCATATCCTTGCAACTATATGACATAATACTTAAAAAAAGATAGATGGGGGATTTAATAAAGCCTACACTTTTTTCTGTGTAGGCAATACACCATGCTGCTTCCCCAGGTGTGAACACTTTTAGATTCAGTAAGCACTGCTGACGGGCATGCCTGCATGCCAACACGGAAACTTCCATGGCATGCAAGTCACCTCATAAGAAGGTGAATCTCATACACATGAGGTAGGCAGAGCAACCCAGAAGGCAGTTAGGCATCTGTTCAGACCAAACATTCCATGTACAGGAGTTTAGATAGACAAAAGGGGTTGCAAAAATGTAGATATAGTGACAGAAATGTCATACCACATGCACATATGAGCAAAACTATTATCCTGTATATCAGAAAATTAAAGGAAATAAGTTAAATTATGTATTTTTGCAATAATATGGGCATATTTACAAGGCATGCCTCAGTGTGAAAACATGCTTTATAGAAAAATAAAAAAAAAATAAAATAAAAAATTGGAAAAAAATGAATGTTATGTGACAGGACCTTGCATGGAGGCCCTACAATGGTACATTGGTGCTGTTGCTAACATAATATGGCTATGAAGTGTGTAGTTTCCAGGCTATGAGCATGGATACCCATGTAAATGAGGTGGCGTTATTGAATAGCAGAAAGGAGTAATTGTGTCCGCATATCCCCTTTGTGTAGGCTTAGACCCATGTTGCTGTTTACACAGGATGTAGCTGACACCAGGGTGGATGTGTCTACTGACTTCTAAGCTTAATTCAGCTTAGGTGTACATGTTTGTATGGTGCACTGCCTGGCTGAGGTGTCCTTTTGAGGGGGAGTGTCTGCAAATTTCTAAACTCTGTTTACCTTCGGTGCATGTGTTTGTGTGGCATGCCTCCCTGCTCTGTGTGTCTAAAAAAACAATGTATTTAATTAGTTTTGACCCTTGTTGAAGCAAAAATAGGGCCACTAAATGATGTTAATTATATTGTAGGCAGGTTAAATGCATCATAGTTAGCCAATCACACATTCTGCACTTACAGCAGAGCTCTAGAAAGTATGCATACACTCTACATTCTGATTTTTCCCCAGTACTCTGGACCATTGGAGTACAGACTTGGGATTTTTAACTGAGAGAATGCTAGGGGCTGCTGCAGGTCTGCTACACCTGTATATGCTAGAAGCTGAAGTCAGTGTTGCTGCTGCTGACAATATGCCTAGACATTGAAGGAGAAGAGTGTTCAGGCCCAGGGTAACCTTCCAAGAGCTATATGAGCTGGAGATTGTAGAGCACTACAGGATGCACAGGGACATACTACAAGAACTCACTGAGTTCTGCCACCCTGAACTCAGGCCCAGAACCAACATTGGGGAACCCATCTCAGTCGACACAAAGGTATATGTAGCCCTTAGGATACCAGCTACAGGTATCTTCCAAGGCCCAACTGGGGACATGATGGGGGGGGGGTCTCACAGGCATCAACATCCAGGGTACTCCACCAGTTCCTGGATGCCATGCTACCACATGTTGGTTGAGCACATTTCTTTAAACTTGACCGCTGAGATGAGGGACAACAATATGCAACACTTGTACCATATAGCATACTACCCTAAAGTACTGGGTGCCATAGATTGCACTTGTACACATCAAGGCACCACCTGGTGAGGAGGGTAGAATCTATGTTAACCATATGCAGTACCACTCCACCAACTGGCAAGTTGTGTGCAATGCTCAGGGGATTATCATGAATGTGTGTGGTGGCAGCCCTGGCAGTTATCATGACTCCCATATCTGGCACACATCACAGCTGTACCATATGTTTGCTAGGGAGGGCATCCTACATGACCATTTTCTGGGGGATGCTGGCTACGCCCTAGAACCATGGATGATGACACCCATCAGAAATGCACACACACCCATGGAGAAATGCCATAATGAGGCACACACACAAACTAGGAGCATCACAGAATATGTTTTTGGGCTTCTGAAGTCACGGTTCCGTGCAGAGCCCTGCATTACTCTCCAGCCACATGCGCACAGATGTTCATAGTATGTGCTTTGATACACAATATGATCCTGTGGAAACAGCTACAGCAAGATCAGCAAAGGGAGGGGATACACTCCACCCACCAGTGCCTAGGTCACCACAGCCACAGTCACAGGAGGACTTGGAGGAGGAACCCCCTAATGATGCCACTGTAGCCAAACATAGGTATACCCAGTATGCCCTGGCTTTGGCTAAGAGATAATGCATAGCACATTCACTGACAACCTAGGGCCCTAGAGACTCAACCTTACTCCTACTCTCATACATATATTAAAATCGATGCCAGGCAAACCACACAAGCTGTGCCTATCCACATACTGGCTGTGTATTACTTGCATCAGACAGAGTCAGCCCTGAACTACAGTTCTGTCAACTGCTGCATTTGCAAGGTAAGTCCATAACCTACACACTACTTGTAAGGATTACTATAATATGGTATTGTATGTATGGATCTGCTGCATTTATGCAAGGAAATATAGTGAGCTATTTGGACACAAGAAACATCCACATTGAATTATAGTTACCCAGTCCACTAGTATGTGTTCCTTAATATTCACCAAGCCTCACGGTTGGAATATGCACTATATCAGTCAAGGGAGATGTTAAACAGTGGGGTCACATGATATTTGAACTACTGTGTATCCCAGCAAAACATGTGCTATTGTTCCTCCACACCCAACACAACATCTTTCTCATATAACTGCTTTAACAGTAAGTCATCATTGGTATATCAGAGGTCCAGTCAATCTCAGGGCAGTAACACAGAAATTGATCACACATTGTATGTCTCACTTAATGCAGGAATAACAATGTACATATGTATGCTCTTGATTGTGTGATGGATGATTACTCTTTGGCTGGCAGCGTGGGTGGCTCATTGGACTAGTGAAGTTAGTATGGGTGATGCTTTTGATGGTTCAAATCTGGAAGTATCCACATCTTTTGCATGTGAGGTATTATTACATTGGTGTTTTCACAGACTGTCAGTCTGTGTGTAGTATAACATTATGAACCTCTGTCACATATTAATTTTATCAGACAGCTGGAGAATGCCAAGGAAATTTTGAGTGAAGTACAGTACTGCCAAAACAGGGACAGATGTCAATGTCTATAACACACAAAATTCCGGAATGGAGTACAGGTAGGTGTGGGCTGCAGTCACTTTATAAGTACTGGCAGTCCCACTGGGCATGCCCATATACTTAGTTAAACTGAGCGCAATCCTGTTGCACCTTGATCAAAATGACCTGTTATGTACAGATATGTCTATAGATACATACATGTATGTATACATATCCATCTGTCACCATCTCTGTCTCACATACATAGTATATCTAGCTCTATGTATTTTCAAATATATATATATATATATATATATGTGTGTGTGTGTGTGTGTGTGTGTGTGTGTGTGTGTATAGATATAGATATGGATATGTGTGTGTCTGTGTGTATGTGTGTGTGTGTGTGTGTGTGTGTGTGTGTGTGTGCATTTGTGAGTGTGTGCGCGCGTGTGCGTGTGTGTGTGTGTGTGTGTGTGTGTGTGTGTGTGTGTGTGTGTGTGTGTGTGTGTGTGTGTGTGTGTGTGTGTGTGTGTGTGCATCACCTGGCAAACAACTGAGAATCCCTCATTGGCTATCAAACTGCAATGGTTATGCACCTTTTGGCCCTGCAAGCTGCTGCTGGCGTCCAAACTGCCTCTTCTACAAGGCCTGATGATGCCATCTACCTTAAGACTACTAGCTGTGATTGTGGCATCAGACATAAGTCATGGTGCATGTGATAAGTATTGTGATCTGTAGTGTGCAAGACTAGATCGGTAGGGGTTCTAATCTTACTGCAGGCCACTTGGTGTGTGTGTGTGTGTGTGTGTGTGTGTGTGTGTGTGTGTGTGTGTGTGTGTGTGTGTGTGTGTGTGTGTGTGTCTATATGGCATAAATATGATCACCTCAGTAACTTAGAAAGAGATAAGGTTTTACAGAATTTTATTTTTAGCAGGTAATGTGGCCCTCCAAATGCCTGACCACAACTAGGCCTGCTGATGTCATCAAGCATATGTCCTAAACCAATAGTACTATCAGACATGAGGTGTGTTGCGTGCATGATGTACTGTGATCTGTAGTGTGTACCATTTCATAGGTAAGTGTTCTAATCTACATGCACTATGTGTGTGCCATGCCATGTCCTATAAGCAGTAATTGAAGTGGTGCTATCCTCAATGTTACCATGTTTGTGTGTGTGGCTGTTAGAGCATTTTACACCAGCTTTTGGAAACATAGGATGTTTGAACTTCACTAGCATAATGGCCATAGAGCCATCACAACCATAGACAACTGTATACCCTTATTAACATGATCAGCACATATTGCCCAAGCCCAAGAGGGACACAAGCAGAAGCCCTGTGGTGAAATGATGGTCACACAGGCAGTCATACAGTTGGCATGGGTTGAGGTTAACTGAAGTGCTCTGCTTGCCATTATCCAGGGTTTTGTTTCAAGAGGGTGTTAAAGTCTGCTAGACAAATCTCTTCTACCAGCATGTATTACTAATGTCACATGCTAGGTTAATGTCCTTAGAGTGATTAGTGCATCTATTATGCCACCTACAGATATGCAGCATTTACAGTCAAGCATGGTCACACATTGCCCCGTATGCAAGGCAGCGATCACCTCTGAGTAATCTATATGCCACTGGCTACAATGCTACTCTTTTCAGACAATCCCCATTGAACACATGCTGCAGACTTGAAGTTGCCTTGTGAGGGACCATACTGTTGTGTGCAAGTACCAGTAATGCTTGCAAAGGCCAATTATTAAATGGCCATTGCACTCAGATATTGGCATGCTAAAGGAAGAGTACATGGAGGTTATGAGTATGCTAGTTATGGGTGATTGTGCCCTCAGCTATGACATATGATTCCTATCATACCACTGGGGAGACATGGTGATCTCAGGCACATTAGTTGTAAAACTGTGTGGCCAGGTCTATGTGCCCAGTTCTTTCACCTCTGAGTATGTAGATCACATATTGCGATTGATGTGATACTTACCATTACTAAGTCATCAGGCATTTGTTCACTAATACCCTCTTGTA
This sequence comes from Protopterus annectens, assembly GCF_019279795.1. Classification (NCBI taxonomy): domain Eukaryota; kingdom Metazoa; phylum Chordata; order Ceratodontiformes; family Protopteridae; genus Protopterus; species Protopterus annectens. Next base: position 91,679,403 of record NC_056726.1, on the reverse strand, counting down.
GGATATTGACATAACTCACAGACTTCATGAGTGCTCACAGTTTGCTGGTATCAGCCAGCACTGTTAGGCACAGACATTCAGTATTAGCTTGCATCATGGTTAAATGGATTCCAAACTGTAGAGGACCCAGGACTGAGCCCTGTTGAACACTGTTGCTTACAGATCAGATATTGGAGGTGGATGTCCCTATGTTGAGTATGTGTGCCACCAATGGGCCATGTAGTGCCCCTACAATGATAGTAACTTGGATGCTCAAGTGGTGCTTTGTAAATTATGCCTGTCTGGAGAATACAGTCAGACAGCTTGGCTCAGTCAAGGGGGTTGTATGCCCTGATGTCCACTCACCCAGGTCCTTTGTGACTCCTTCAGAAATGTCCACCACATTTAACAGTCAAGATCCCCCTGTCAGAGATCCAAACCATGTGCAATCAACTGTGTGTAGATCGCATATATGTGTGCTGATCAACTCCATGATGATTGCCCCTGTGGCCATACAGATATGGATACTCCAGCTCAGATGTCTATAGTTCTTGTGGTCAATGCATACACCACCTCTGTGCAAGGGTATACCATTTGCTGTTGTCCATTCAGCTGGGGTGCAGCCAATGGTTTCAGTATGATTGCAAGATGTTCCCAATGGTGTTAGTAATCCTTTCCAGATCCCATGTAGGATGCAACCTGTGATGTTAGCATGTCCAATAGATGCTGCATGACTTCCATTTATGACCTGCTCTGTAGATATTGAAGTTATGGGACAGGTTGTAGGAATTTCATGTGTCACATCTGGTGGGGACAGGGGAATGAAGTTGACGTAGAACCTGTGGGACTACAGTTTAGCTATGAGTACAAACCCATTATATGTGACATCATTATGTGTGAGTTCAACGACAATCTGGCTCTGTCCTTTGAGGTTACACATGTACCTACACTGTGTGTTGTGGTTCTGCTTTGTGTGGGTGGTTAATTTTGTTACTTACTGTGGCTACACAACATCACAACAACGCTATGTGCTTGTTTTAGCTGAAGAGGTTGTGCCTCCATTTTAGGGGGGCACCCTCACCCCAACTGTGACACAGCAATGTTCACCTCTTATTGTATAGCCTGATAATTGAAGTTGTCCACCAGGCAGGTTTGCTGTGCCATGAGGAGCCTGTGTTCCTCCTGTCAGGTACAGCCAAATTCATGCAGTTGTAATGCTGCTGGCATAATGCATGGGTTTAAAGCTCTGCATACTTGCCTGCCCCATCGGGGGGGGGGTGCAGTCAAGCTATGTAAATCATTCCACAGGAGGTTATAAATGGCTTTATTGAAATATATGTCTATATTGTCTGCAGGGGGGGGTTAGTGCTGGTAGTTTTAATGACACTGATCTGTGGTCAGATCACACCAGTGAGGACCTCATATTTGGGGGCTGCAGTGGTCAGCCATACTGGTAAACACATGATGCAATATGTTGGTTCCCCTTGGAGGGATGTCACAGCACTGCTCCAGGCATTGTAGTTAAGGATGTGGACTAACCTTTGGGAAAGTGACCTGCAGCATGACTAAGCAACACAGTTGGTGGTCACTTAATTCCACCCCACACCATGGTGTAATGATATATCTTGATAGAGACACGTACATACAAATACGCATAGTGGGTGTCTGGATTCATGGAGCTGCTCCTATGCTGGCTATTGCTTGATTATGTACCCTTCCAGTACTGAATGGCACCTGTAGTGTCTCTGGGAAATCACAGTGTTTCACAAAATCTGGATGTGTATCTATCTTTAATGAGTATGTATACATCACCTGCATTACCTTGAACACTGTAATTTTGAGGTGTGAAGATGTGAATGTCCGGGTAGTCTGGTATGGCTATGGAGCTGTCCAGAGCCTTGAACCAGATGTCCTTGACTGCACACACATGTGTGCAAAATCTGGGGTGGGGACACATTCCACAGAGTGAGGTTCAGTGTTGCCATACCCACCATGTAGCAACATAGTCATGATGTTATATAAAGATAATGTTCTCATTGCCAAATTTTCCCTGAACAGTGTATCTAAGATGCATTGTGGGGGTATCAGTACCTTTGGCCAGTACTCCAAATCTCAGGGGAAAGAGATGAAGACCATCAGTGGTGAATCATTGATGTCTGTTGAGCAAGGCATCCCATGCAAACATGTAGTAGATCCTCTGAGAATGACACCACATGCCAAGGCAATTATTGACTTCCATCAGTTTCCATATGTATGGAGCCATCATTCTAGGTGAGGTCATCTGCAGCTGAAAACCATGCATATACCCGCAAGAGACACAGACTGGCCAAGCACATTCATGTGTCTGCATACAGGCTGGTGACGTGTGTCCTTAGTAGTACACACCTGCAGGAGCTATGATGTCAACATTATGTTAACTGATATCCCTTGATTTGTGACAATGTGTGGTAAGGCATATTGTGCCAAACCACAGACAGCTATCTTTGATCTTTCCCATATGTAGCCACTTGACACAGACATTGTTGTGTTTCACAATCTAATCACCTATAACTAAGAGGTCTGATTTTGTGTTTTGCTTCAGGTGTTTGACTGGTGAGAGAATGGTGCATGCAGTAATATGTGTGCTGTGCACTCCAGAGGCAGGATTTTCTCAGGTGTCTGTTTGGCAATGTGTCTAATAAGGAGCTGCACACATGCAGGTGTGTGATGTGGTTATAGGTGGTACATGATGTGAGCTGTGCATGTTGGCATAATGCTCATTGCCATATGTACTGGCTGCTATTGGAGACACCATAGAAGCAAGGTTTGAAATGCAGTCACATCTGTCATACGTTGTGCTTGAGTGTCATAGGAGTAGAGGGGTGAGGACACTCCCAACATCTCAGCAGCATGTCCTGCAAAGTTAGGGTCATGCTGCCACACCCTTGGGATTGACAGCCTGATATACAGTGCTTGTAAACACACATTGCAGTGAAGATGTGGATGCCTGTGCATGGATAGAGGGCTTTTTCAACTTTGCTGACATTATATTGGCCTTGCAAGTGTACAATGCCTGTCAAGCAACTAGACATCACACAGTCTAATTGTGTGACATGATGTGGGTACACAGACATGTTTTGGGTACATAACTGTACAATATGACATGCCTAGGACATTTTTCAGATGGACACACATTGGTCAAAGATGGCCAGTCCACTGCAGTAGGCCTCAAAGCCATGTCATGCAGATATCCACCAGTAATCTGTTGAAGGACAGGATGCATGACTAGCTGTGAAATTGTCACCTACGATGGCTCACCACCAGTGTGCTGATTGTTTCAACATGACTTGACATCTATGTTATTGGACATTGTACATTATATTGTGGTGCTACAGTAGTACTATTCCCCCTCTTGTCAGTTCCCTAGTGACATACCACCAACCCTGAAACAGAAGGCATAAGACATGCAAAAGCCAACTGAGTACCCGGATTGCTAATTAAGACATCTACCTGGAAAAAGGTATATGAAGCCTACAGAGCCTTTCATGATGTGGGACACCTATGTGGATGAACAAACAGGCTATGTCCTACTTGTTATCATGGGCTTCATGGTAACATTTTGCATATGATGACAGAAAATGTATCAGAGCATAGTATCCTATGTGAGAGTGGCATCGGTAAGACCAGCATTAGTAGTTGCCAAGGAACTGGCAATTCCCTGGGCTTCCATGCTTAGCACACTCTTCACAAGGTAATTGTGTCCGTCCAGTACACACCACTTGGGTAGTGTCCAACTGCAGAATACATTTGTAAATCCCCCACCTTACCTTCACAGGGTATACATAGTTCAGTTCCCTAACGTGTTTGTCTGCACTCTGTACAGACACCTTGGATGACTCTCTTCTTGGAACATGCTGGAAGTAACTGCAATATTTAGTTGCACAAAGGACAACTAGCATGTACTGCCAAGCAGTGCCCCCAGATCTCTGAGTCATGTGACATGAAATGCCATGAAAGGAGTTAGCATGGATACAAGCAGTAACACTGTTGTACACATAATGACACTGGACCAAACACTCTTATGCTCAAGGCCGAATCATGCCTACCGACTCTAACTGGTCAACCCCATTGAGTGGTACACTATGTGATAGATGACAGGAATATCACTCACTCTACCCACCATAGCCTGACAAGGTATTTAACAATATTAGGCCAGAAGGCCTTGCTGGAAACTGTGCAGGTCATCTACAGAGTGCTATGTCAGATGGTGGATAGGTAAGTGTCTAACAGTCATAATCTGGGAAGATAGCATTGGGAGACCTATGCTGCAATGACGACACTCACCAATGGATTTCCCCAGACATCATTAATGGCATACCCCTTCTAGCCATTCCCTCTCTGCTGTCCCAGCCACTGTCAGTGACCACTGACTGACTACATTGGCAGGTGACTGCATATCAGGAGCTGTCACTGAATCCCACACAGAACCAATGGTTATCCAGGATGGCCTGAGACACATTCAGTTGTTGTCTGAACCATTGACAAATACTAAATGCCAGTGACAGCACAATCCTATCCTTTGGAAAGTTCTCCACCACTGGAAAATACAGTAGTGTCTGCACACCATACACAGTTGAGCCATTCCTGATGGATTTATGGACACAGGGTAAAGTAGCCTTTGACTTTCACTGGTTGGTACGATGTGAGGATGCATTCAATGTTGTACAACCTAAACAGAAAGTTATGTGATGTAAACCCCAGACTGTCATTGCATTACTGAATGTGGCACTCATCACTATGTGCAATGGCACCCTTGCTATATCACTACACAGGCATGTCTTACAACTGTAGCAGCCACACAGGTTTCATGGTACACCAATACACATTGCAGATAACATGTCCTATGGAGTCCTTGTCAAGATCGGACATGTGTAGTCTGTCTCATTAATGCTTTGAAGGGGATGTGTATGGCTGCCATACAGGAAGTTGTCAGATCCCACTGTGTACCTCCTGTGTATTCCTGACAGGACTAACAGATATCTTACCTGTTCTACACACCTACACTGTCACTGTGGTTTAAATAGTACATGCTGGGGAGACAGGTATGTAGCACAGACAGTACACCCTATATGTAACAGGCCTCCCATGCACGTGAAGCACACATCTGCTGTGACACATATGTTCAGGTTACACCATGGGATGCATAACAAGACAATCATAGCTGTTGTCAGACAAATGTCTGTACTGGACACAGGAAATTTGTGGATGGATCATCTCCAGCACCACAGCTTGTAGATGTGTTAGTTCCCCAAACCCTGGTGACACTTATCAAGGGTATCAGATCTTTTCACAGATTAGGGATGCATGAGTATGCTGAATGATACCATTGTCCTTGTTAGCCTGTTACACACATATGGACCCAAGGAGCCATACACCTATAGTGCTGCACCTCACCTTACTGAAGACATATTTCTACTGTCCTGACATTCTATTCTGTGCTGTACATCTATGACTTTACTGACACTGTGTATCCATAGGTGTCCCCAACAGAATTCTGAAACAGAAACAGGTCCATGACACACCTTTCATTGTGTAAGTATACAGCCATTATAACATCATACAACATAAAGTACACAAAATTATGTGGCTTACTCATTACATATGTCAGCATACAGTATCTATCAGTAACCACTACAAGTGGCATGGCAAAACATCAATGCATTACACTAGTACATGTTAATTTATATAGTAACCCTGTACATCAGAGGCATAGCTTCATTTCCCTGCATTGATGATAAGGATAACAGGGATGTGGAACAGGTATCATCACTTGCACAGGGTGTTTTGTGGGGGTGCAGTAGGCATAGGCTGACCCAAAAGGTTGACAGCATGTGTGTAAGTCAGGAAGGGAAGCAGGAAAATGGACCATGGAAATGTGCCTTATGTATCTGTAGGTGACCTGCATTTGACAGTGGTGTGTGAGTGCATGCGTGTACACAGTCAAGATCAGTGCTAGCCCTAAATGTGTGTATGTTGGACAGCTTTGCCCCATGCATGGTAGAGCTGACAGTTCACCATCTCTGACCCTGAACACAAGAACTGGCTCTGCCAGGAGTTGCACTGGCACCTCCATGCCCAAGGTCCGAAGCGGTGCTAGCACCTGACAGTGACTACTGTCTGCTGGGACCGTGCCCACCACAAGAATGCCCAGGACCATGAACCCAGGCCTGCCATGTCTTGGTATGACAGCACACTCCCCTATGTAGAGCTGGATGTACTGCCACAACGGGAGCATGATTGTGCATGGTCAAGTGGCCTCTCAGCAGATGGGGTTGCTGACTTACATCTATGAGTCTGACGTTCAACTCCAACCAGATGTTCCAGCACAGACACTGTGCATTCCAAGGCATATAGTGTGCGATCTGTCTCAGCCCACCTTCTTTTCACTGCATCAGTGAACCGATTATGGGTGCCAGCAATGTGGTTGAAGCAGTCACGGATGTTAGAATGTGCTGCATGCGTAACCCTAAACATATGTCTGGAGTTCCTTTCAGAATGTGCCTGTGCCTACATGATGGCCTAAAACATGCACTGAGTGACCCATGATGTGACACCTGCAACAGGTGATGGACAGACAGCAGGCCTCCTACAAGCACCCTTATCCATCCACCAGTTTAGTACCTCACCAGGTAACTGGCTATGATCAATGTCTACACTCATTGGAGCCATAGTTGCCACACCTTCCTGTTCAATGCCCGACCCATTGTCTGTCCAATATCTGTGGCCTCCGGGAACTGGGTATTTGTGGGCATACTGACTGTGTGTGGTGACAACGAGGGCAGAAGAGGGATGTCAACCTCTGGGACAGATTCAGCCCTTGAAACCCCCACCTAACCATCACTGTGGCCACCATCATCATGATCAGAGTCTGAAGAGACACTGATATCAGGTTGCATAGGGGACAGAGACCAACCCTCCTGGTCACCTGTGATAAGAAAGGAAAAAGCAGAACATTAATTTCTGCACTATTATGTTCTGTTGCAATATATGTACAGCTCTATACACTGTTGGCACTATTACAGACCTGCTGAAAACCTAACCTCATATAGTAAAACAAGAGGACATTACTTTCCCCATAAGCAGCTGTAGTTACTTGTTAATAAAAGCTCTTTACACAGCAATCACATCAGCAACAGTGATGAAAACTGTTGACATTTGTGAAGACTCTACACAGTTGACACATGACAATCTGTAATATCCTGACAATACTGGTTCATCTATCAGAGGAATACATATCTTAACAAACACTGGAAGCATATGTGTGCACACACTCCAAATAACATATTGTGGAAGCAGTTTTTGAGGTACTGACAACATTCACTTTTCATGAGTATGCACCTTCTATCAAGTGCAGGTCTTTAATGTCACACCAAGAAATGGTCTGCTGTCCAAGACATATGTCTATCACATTTGCCTACTCTCTTACAACAGAGGCAGCCGTGGCTTGCACATATATTACAAGCTATGGAATGGATCCCATAACATGTAGCATGCAGAAGTAGGACATGTAGCCTTACCTCAACATTGCATATACCATGGCAAACAGTGCAGACAGTCATGTATGTGACGAGGAAGTATGTGACAACATTAATGTAGAAAATAAACAGATGGCCATCCAAGACAGATGATGACACATGTTGCAAACTAGTCATGGAGGCTGCCTAGAAACTTCATGCTGCAGCACTGTGAGAGTTGCAGGAATATCTAGCATGTACTGGCTGTGCAGTACCTGTGTCGATAATTGCCTGGACTCTGCATAAGTGTGGCCTATGGGTTAGGGTAATCAGATGGAACAGTTGCTCCACAGGAAACATCAGCCAGAGATCTCTACAGGTAGCATATGCATAACATCAAAAGTCCCCCAAAGGCACGTGTTGTAATGTGTAATGGTGTACCAAGACCAAGTTCAAAACCTACAGACAGTATCAATTAAGATACATGTGCTGCACAAGCAACACCTCAATCCACCTCAGGCCCACCATCCCCATCTGTACCTTGTTGGTGCCAGTGTACCCCTCTATGTTTGCCATTCATTAGCAGGGACTAGGCCAGTTCACGTGGTGTTCTGAATTTGGGACACTGCAAAATGACACTCATATGTGGCCCATAGTTGTCAAGCATCTGCAAAAAAGGGTGAGGATGGGGAGGAGTGTCACCCTGAATCACAAAAGTGAATTGAAACAGGCATCCAAAGCTCTCAAGAATGGCTGTATCTGCACATAGACAAGGTCATGAATTGTGGCAGACATAACCCTGACTCCAAAGCAATAGTGAAGGCACTGTGTGACCTCCAAGGTCTGTGCACATGAGTTGATCTTGCAATCTTGCAGAGTTGGGGGACATTTGTAGGGCAGAGTGACCAAATACTGGCAAGTGCAGATGGGCCATGCTAGTATACCCCTTCCAGGAATAGTGACTGCTGTAGTACACCAGTTGATGCAACAAACCATCATGTTAAGGGTGTGCACACTTATGCACCCACATATTGTATGCATCTCAATCAGCATCTGCACAACTAACACATTTGTTTGATACTGTATTTGAATGCACAGGTCATATGTCACAAATCAGGTTTGTGTAATGTTAACATATGCAGTACTGTGGCCCCATGGCATATCAGGGAAGAGGGTGCCATGTCAATAAGGGTGTGTACAGTCCTCATAGCCACAGTAAGCTTTGAAGGTTGTCAGTGTAACTGCATTTTATTGCTCATTCATGCACCGCTGATGATGAGATCTGCAAATCAGACATCAGGCATTCACTATTGACATCTGTTAACATATCATCCCAGGTATGTGTCAGACAAACACATATGGACTGTGAGCAGCAGAGCAAACATAACTGACACACATACACATTCAGCAATAGCGAGTACACCTGTGAGGTATGGTGCACAATACATACCAGGGTGCTGAACAGGTGGACAGCAATACTGTGTACATGGGTGCAGTGTGTTCCAGGGGAAGGGGCATCACCTACTAACACAGCTCATGCATCACAGAGATGTATAATGTTGGTAACAGGGATTGTCTCTAGCTGCAGTGCATGCTGTTGAGTGCCATATGTCATGCATGTTGACAGATGGGTAATGAGAGATCTCTGTGTAATATCTTTGTGCAACCTCACCTGTGTGTGTTTGTGTGTGTGTTTGTGTGTGTGTGTGTTTGTGTGTGTGTGTGTGTGTTTGTGTGTTTGTGTGTGTGTGTGTTTGCATGTCTGTGTGTTTATGTGTGTGTGTTTATGTGTGTGTGTTTGTGTGTGTGTACAATTAAGCAATGACGTACAGGTATTAAAGTGTTTCTTGTTCTTCTTCACAGTTGGTGAGGTGGGTCAGGGTCCCTCCTGCAGGCAAACTGATGTTAGTGTCCATACAGGCTCTGACAATGATAAGTGTGGTGAGGAACGGGCAGGTTTGTCAGGGGCTGAAGCTGTGCCATTGTTTGACATCCCACTGTTATCCACCCCATCACCACACACAGTCACATTGCCTATACATACCCCATCACAAGTGGCCATAGATGAGGGACAGTTGGCATGTGGTGGCATGGGACAGGACAGTGGGCTGACTATGGCAAGCATGTCTGGGCACAGCAGCCATAGCTGGATGCCCGGTGAGGTATCATACAGGCAGATGTACAGGGGTGCTCATAGGATAGCTGATGGTCATCATGCCCCTGGTAGAATTCCCACAGCTGGTGTCACCAGACACATGTTTCAGACCTTCATGGGGGGTGTAGGCATTTATAGAATGTTATACCAGACAGGGTCTGAGGCTCCAGAGGGCTACTCATTCTGCTATTCTGTTATTGACAACATCCATGATCTGGCAGGTGTCCACCATTATTTTGTAGAGGTCCTGCATAGACGGTTGGGTGAGATGGAGGGAATCTTCGACTGTGCAATGTCTGTGCTTGAGCATATGGGGGGAGTAATGCGATGGCCCAGTGGACATAGGTCAGCAACACCAACAGGTGGACATCGACGTGGATGTGCAACAAGTCAGAGCTGCTCCTGTAGTGGCAGTACGAGTATCAGCACTGCAGTGGGGTGCTGCCCACACTGCAATATAGCAGGTGATGTGCATGTGGCCCTGGCCGGTCCCAAAAGGGACCCAGATCCAGCAGACATATGTCATCATCAGGGGGAGAGTACCATATCTTATCTTGCACCTGGTAGTGCCTGTGGAACCCCTGGCAGGCACAGTTTTTGTGTCTGTGGCCGGAGATGGTGAACTGTACACCCTGCCAGATATGGTCTGTAGCTGTCCAACAAACCCCTGTATAGGGCAGCCACATGGCAGAACTGTGTGAATGACTACACACACACACACACACACACACACACACACACACACACACACACACACACACATCACCAACACAGGTAGGGCAACCCCATACCCACACACACCTCATCTGCCCAGCCCAATTAATAATGAAACCCCCTAACACACACATGATGTCAAACAAACAGCTCAGTCCAGGTCTCTTGCAAACCCACAACACACCCTGTTCATATGATGATACCTGTGCCACATCCCTGTCATCCATAACATCAATGCAGGGACAGGCTAATATGGTTATGATGCACAGGGTGACTGTACTAAGGTGTACCAATGTAATGCTGTGCAACATGTTTTCAGCACTAAAGTTTAATGCTTACATGTTGGGATGTGTAGCTGTCCAGCCCTGATGCATTATAGCTATTATTAACACTGAGTGATTGTGGTCTCCATAATGTATTCCGCTTGTGTTGTAGGTGTCTATGTGTCAGCAGGATGTTGGTCTGCTGTTGTTTCCTACAAGGGGTATGGCACTGTGGTGACACCTTGACTGTGCCATATCCTGGGTACAGCTGAACACAAGTCACAGGTCTGTATAACATTTACTGCATGTGACACATGCCTGGTAGGTCTGAAGGGTGTATACAGGTGAGTGCATGGTAGCTGATGTTAGTAGCCCTTCTACAGTGGACAATGGTAAGTGTACTGGGTGGTATACACTGACTACATGTTTGTGTATAACACACACACACACACACACACACACACACACACACACACACACACACACACACACACACACAGAGGCTTTGGTATTGATGCAATACACAGAGAATACTGTACACATGGATAGATGTACTTTTGCAGGAAACTAATTTTAGCCTATGTAATTCCACCAAGACAGAATAGGCACATCACACTTGGAAATAATCAGTCTGCTAGTTTAATATCATTGACGATCGTACTGGCAGGGTATATGTCCCCTTCCCCAATGTAGTGCAATCCTCAACTTGGTAAACATAGGTGTGCTGGTGTGGGTGGCACAACCCTACATTTTGGAGAGTGTGGGGTGTTGTAGAACCACAGATAGTGTGATTGACAACTACTTTACCTGTTAACATAAACTGTACAGTCTTACAGCCATCTAAGTAGGGGGATACACACAACAAAAAACACAATGATGGTGGCTGTGTCAACAAGATCCACATACAGCTATATATACCAACCCCAGTATCGCTGTAGAGCTCTACAGTGGGGAAGAGGGAATTTACACATCTACTACTAATTTTGATGGAATGAATTTCCACAATATGATACCTGTGAAATGTTAGCATTTGCCAGTAAGTTCTCAGACAGATGACCTCCTGGGACATGTATTTTCAGCAAATTGAAGTAGATATCTTCACATACACACACTCTTACTTGGCAGCACTGAGAGTAGAACCCCAACCTAGTTACTTATTGCTACTAATGTGTGTGGTCTTAATTGCACACACCAGACAGCTTTTAGGATGAGGTGTGTCCCAGATTACCTGTTAAGTGAAGAACATCACCAGGCCTTGTACAATATGGTAATGGGGGATGTATTGGTTGCTTATGAACAATACATAGTGTGACATACTGTCATATACACATTGACAAACACATAACAGTCATATACACATCTGAGAGACCTGGGATTATCAGTGCTAACTACCTTGTCAGTGTGTCCATTCTGTTACAGGTAAGTTGCACACAGCACATGCATCATTGGGCTGGATAGTGTAATCAATTACCTGTATGGTTGATGGTGACAGTGGTCCCCATACAGTGGACTTTGGGACATGTACTTGGGGTATCGTGGTGTAAAGACAGCTAACCCAGCAACCACACCCAATATTGGATATTGTACTCACTGAAACCCATGATAATACTGTGACATACCCATAATCACACATCAACAAGGACTGCAATACAACCCCTTGTCTATCTCAAGAGTGCTACTACAGGGATATGCATATATTGCACATGCCACAGGGATAGTAGGGTGATGCTTTATCATGGCTTTCCAATGGTCAGCAACATCACTATCATTTATACTGTATGGCAGGGTGTATTGTATTAGAAGAATGTGGCCTCAGAATGCTGTATCATACAAATATACACACCTGCACACATACACACACTTGCCAGGACTCAGATGGTAACCCATGCCTATCTACCCATTTGTACAACAGTGTTGTGCTGGTACTGCAAGCTCCAGGTAGCCCATAGGGTGGAGAGTGTAACAAGGAACATGTATTGTCAATTACAGCAGCAGACATATCTAACTATGGCAATGGGGTGTAGTGGGTGTGAAGGCCCTCACGGTATTTTCAACTACAGGTTTACAAACAAACAGACACTGTTATTCTCAATAATGCACACTGACACATTTGTCAGTACTGGGTTCCATAGATGCAGGTGTTTCTAGGTGTGTACCAGGATATTATCCATGGAGAGATGAGAAGAGTAGGGGGTGTGGGTACAGTGGTATCATGCCACCTGCCATTTGTCAGCAGGCCATCTGTCAACTGATGCCATGATTGCGATCTCAGGGACAGAATGAAATGCAACATCCAATCATCTGGTTGCCACTTGCAGAGGGCCAGTCAGGTGCTTCAATTGACATGTATGCAACATGTATTACATAACATGGCCAGTGTCTGTCTTGGAGACCTGTACCCAAGCATGATCTGTTGATTGTGGTAGTGTAGTTGAGGTATCCATGGCATGTGATGCATACAGGGTGGGGATTCCTAGCTGTGGCATTCATAACACAGCTGGGCAAACATGTCAGTGTCAGTCAAGCATAGATTTCCTGTAAGCAGCCAAGATGGATACCTGACATCTGCACATCTGTACTGAGGACCAGCTAGCCAACTGGTTATGCATTAGGATGAATGTTTTGACAGACATCTGACACTGAAAGGTATGCCATTACTACATGACACCAGCCCTCAATAACATGTCCTATAGACACAGTAGTCTACAGTTAATATCCACATGTCAGAGCAATATCCAGTAGCAAGTACTTAATGACACATAGCTCACATACCAAGAACATAATAGTCAGGATTCAAGAGTCCATTGTTGCATGCAGGGGTGTTTGGTTCCAGTACTACAATCTGCAATCTACTCTTCCTTGGGAAAGCACTGTTAACAGTAGTAACGTAATGATATACTACATGCTAGTGTGACTGCATATAACCTGGGATACTACCAATGTATCAAACACATTCAAATGGAAAAGAGTGTTGTACAAGCCATATATACTCAGGTGTCCCGAGCAGTAGACTCACACCCCTTGTTACTGTAATGACATTACATAGACTCATCTTATGTACATGGAATTAAATACACTTGTTAAAGATGTCATTACCCAGCTATTTTATCAGACTGGAATGTGATCACTGGTTACCAGGGCTGAGCCATGCTTAGCAGGTATCAGCATTGCTGCAATATAAATGGTAAGCAGATTTGCACACTGGTAAATGAAGCTGAAATGGTTTAAGCTCCAATATGTTTAACCATATGATACCACAGCTTACCGTCGCGCAAACTCATGCAAACCCGCTAAAAGCTGCTCAAAACTGCATTAACCACTGTGTATCCAGTATTCTTCTGCCTAGCAACAAAATATATAGCTATTGCAGGTCCTGAACCCAGGACTCTTAACACTATAGTCAGTACAGTTAATCACTAAGGCATCACAGCTACAAAGGCAAGTGATTTATTTTCAATATATGTCAGTACACATACTGAATAGTAGTGAACTGCTTTGACTGCTACAGTTGTGTAGTACGTGTTAGTGGACATATTTTGAATCACTATGTTGTTATATCTATATAAACACATATCACATAAATATGGTGGGCTATGTCTGGGAAGGTAAATACAACACTCATGTGTGCACATAACAAGGATATGGATATATATACATATATATATATATATATATATATATATATATATATATATATATGCAGATATATATATATATACAGATATACATATGCATATATATGTATACATATGCAGATATATGTATAAATATGCAGATATATGTATGCATGCACATAGACATATATATTTATATATGTTGATAAAAAGATAGCCAAACCACAGTCAGTGAAAGGATTCAAATAAAGCCAGATAAAACCTTGTTACGCGTTTCGTTCACATTTAATGATCATGAACTTCATCATATATGTATTTATATACATCTGTATATTGCATTATACATATGGTGATATATATATCTATCTGTATATATACATATATATATATATATATATATATATATATATATATATATATGTATGTGTGTGTTTGTGTATGTATATGTGTGCATGTATATATATATATATATATATATATATAAATATATATATATATATATATATATATATATATATATATATATATATATATATAAAATGTGTATATGTATATTTGTGTATATGTATATATATATATAGGTGACTCTATTGTCAGGCACACTGATGTCCTGCTCACCAGGCTGAACAAGGAGAAGGTCACGGTGAGCTGCCTGTCGGGCGCTAGGATCCGCCACATAACACAAGCACTCAGGTCACTCCAAGGCAAGTACAAATATGACTCGGTCATTGTCCATGCTGGTGTGAATGACCTGAGATGTACTTCCCTGGACTACATGAAAAGAGACATAGAGGAGCTCTCTGAGCATGTAGCCCAGGCCGGTATGACCCTGACCTTGAGTAGCATCTTACCCTCACCAAGAATGATGCCACAATATGAAGACAAGATGATCAATTTCAGCAATTGGCTTAAGTATTGGTGCCATTCAAAGGGGATCCAATGCCTGTCAGCCTGGGATGACATGCTCGACAAGCCACGATGCTTCATTAGGGATGGCTTGCACCTGTCACCCCTGGGCTTTCGGATATTGGAAAAGGCTCTTGCTTCCCCCATAGTGCCTTTTTTAGGCAAGGCTCAAAAGACAAACCCACCTCCATAGGTATCACAAGGGATAAGAAACTAAGAGCAATGCTACTCAACGCCCGAAGTCTAAACCTCAAGATGCATGCACTCGAAACTCTCCTTAGCATGGAGAACATTGATATCTGTGCAGTAACAGAAACCTGGTTCAAGGCTCCCGAGAGCACCCCAGAACTACCAGGTTATACCTCATACCATGCTTTTCGGCCCCAAAACTTGGACTGAACCACAAAAGGAGGGGGAGTATCACTATTCTTCAAAGATACCCACACCTCCAGGTTGGTGGCACAGCACAAAGCATCAGAGACTATCCATGTGCAACTAACAGTGGGTAAAACTGCCTTCCAGTTTATAGCCTGCTACAGACCACCCTACCAAACCCAGGAACCCCACTCAGCCTTCCTGAGAACACTAGAAAATATGAAGGTCTCTCCAAACACCATTATATTGGGTGACTTCAACTACCCAAACATAGACTGGGAGCATTACTCTAGCTCCAACACCCTAGCCCAAAGGTTCCTAGAATTTATCAACTCAAATGCTATGGAACAACTTATTACCACTCCCACAAGAGGGGAAAACATACTTTAACTGATCATCACCAACATGGGGACTCTATGCACCAGACCAGAAGTGTATCTTTCATTGGTAAGATCAGACCATAAATTAATCTCACTGGATATTCACATCCCGACCCCACCCCCTGCCCAGAAAACCACAGTGAAAAACTTCTCTAAAGCAAATTTCACACTCCTCAAAACCGAGGTGGAATTCTTCAAAGCCCCCGAGCCTGTGGAATATACAGCCCAGACCGCAGAATCCTTTATAAATGCATTCTATGAACACCTTCAGGAATGCATGGATCATGCAATCCCAAATAAAACTAAGACCCAATCCTCCAAAGGCAGACATCCTGTCTGGTGGACCCCAGCCATAAACAAACTATACAATAGAAGGAGGAAGCTACTATATGATAGAGCAAAATCCCAAAAAGGGAATGCATCTCTGATCAGTATTAGCAAAAAACTATGGGCACTGATAATATCGCCTAAGGCCAGCTTTGAGAGAAAAATTGCACAGGACACTAAGGATAATCACAAGGCTTTCTTTAGTTATGTTAGGAACCTGGGTGGGAATTCCCAGATATGCTCAGAATTAGTCCAAAATGACAAAAAATATATCAAACCCACAGACATTGCCAACATCCTAGCTGACAGGTTCAGCGCAAACTTATCCCCCCCCAAAAGGATAAATATCTATCCCAGCAGTGTGCTGCCCCCCTGACATCTCAGATGCTCAGGTAAGAGCCGCCCTCTCCAAAGCAAAAAACACAACATCAATGGGACCAGACGGTGTCCAAGGCTGTGTCCTACATGGACTCCAAGAAGAGCTAAACCCAAATATAAAACTACTGTTCAATCTCAGCCTTACTACAGGATATGTACCCAAAGAGTGGCGTACAGCAACAGTGGTCCCTCTCCACAAAGGTGGTGCCTCAACGGATCCTGGAAACTATCGCCCCATAAGCCTGACTAGCTTGGTCTGCAAAGCTATGGAAAGGATCATCATGAACCTCATAAATAAAGATATTGGGGACCTACAGACACTGGATCCTACCCAGTTTGGCTTTGTTAAGGGCAGATCCTGCCTCTTAAACCTGGTCGATTTCTTTGAAACAGTCACCAAGGCCATTGACGAGGGGAAGGTGGTCCACACAGCCTACCTGGACCTCGCAAAAGCCTTCGATACAGTACCCCACTCGGGCATTATAGATAAGCTCACCAGCTTAAATATAAACCCCTATGTCACTAGATGGGTTGCAAACTGGCTCAAGGACAGAACCCACATGGTTAAAATTGCTGGAGCCATGTCAGACTCCAAACCAGTTACAAGCGGTGTCCCACAAGGCTCAGTCCTGGGACCTCTCTTGTTTGGTATATATTTCTCGGAGGTACAGGCCAACACGGAAGGACTGTGGCTGACCAAGTTCTCAGATAACTGCAAACTGGGCGCCATAACTGACTCTCCAGCCGACACAAGCATCCTCCAAAAGGGCCTCATAGAAACAGACAACTGGTGCCAGAGCCATGGCCTCAAGCTAAATGCCAAAAAGTGTATAGTCATCCCCTTTGGCAAAAAACAGTGCTCCACAAATTACCACATAGGTGGTAATCCATTAAGTACAGAAAAAGTAATTAGGGACCTGGGGACCCAAGTTGATAGCAATCTCTCATTTGACAACCATGTGGCCAAAGTGGTTAGAAAAACATTTTATATAGCCCACCTAATCATGAAGGGATTCACATCTAGATCAGGGGAGGTCATCGTGCATCTTTGCTCATCCCTCATCAGGCCAATAATTGAGTACATTGCCCCTTTTGGGATGTACCTTACCAGACACCTGCAGCAACTGAAAAGACCCCAAAAGTACCTCACCAAGAGGATCAAAGGGCTCAAACAGATGCCATATGCTGCCCTGTTAAAAAAACTACAGCTCTACTCAGTGGCATACCGCCTTCTCAGAGGCGATCTGTGCCTGATGTATAAAGCCATGTCCAACCAGGAATTAATGGACATGCTGCACCTCAGAAAATCCAAATCCCATCGAGCTACACGCTCGAGAGACTTGAATTTCAGCACTGAAATAAATAGGACATGCTGGAGGGACAGATTCATAACCCAGAGGCTCCCTTCACACTGGAATAAAATCCCAGTCCAGGTTAGGCAGAGTCCCTCATTGACTCTCTTCAAGAGGAATCTTGATGAGTGGATGGGAGATCGTAGGTTTACCCCGGGTATCACTTCTGTGTCACTGTTAGACAGAGGCACAGTATACTAACCTCGAAAAAGGGCATAGCAAAATTAATTTAAAATGGGTGGCGAAAGCCAAACCCACTCTGGCTAGACTTATAAATGCCCTAGGGCAGATAGCCTAGTATGAACCTATGAACCTATATATATAAAATATACACACATGTACAACATATGTCCATAACATGCAGTGGAGTCATATCTCAGCACCAATAGTCACAACGTCTTAGTGCAAGGGGATGTCATGTAAGTATTGCAGGTATAAATGTATAATGTTGCTACTGTAACAGGGGTTGTCTTAACAGAAATGTGTGGGAAGTCACATCTGATATTGACATGTACGCCATCAGTTACTGACAGACATCATAAGATCATCATAGTGCAGCAACACACAAATCACAATAATGATACTGTGGAATATAGCAGAGATATGACCAATAAATGTAGACAGTCTGACACACTCTAGTCAGTCCAGGGGTATACACAGAACTCCTTAGTGCAAGATGTGTGGACCAAGTCTGACAAAGTGGATGTTTACAGCCATGTAAATGAGGATATCACAGATATACTGGAATAGATAAGCTCACACAGTTTATGCATTCACATACTCCTGTCTGTCCTGACACATAATAACTGGAGGAACAGAGGGCACAATCCCACATACTACCCACTAGTTAGTGACCTACATCTCTACAGCATCCCACTGATTTGTCAGAAATACACAACAGTTATGGTGGCCCAGCAACAGTACATCTGACAAATATCTGGACATAACATCACACTGGGTAAATACACTGAGCTGCTAGGCATGTCACAAAGCACTGTACAACCTACAGGCAGACTGCCACAACATTGGAATACATTTCTTATGGGGGAATACACATGTACTTGCAAATATAGCAGGCTCTACAGGTATGTAACAGCATGGAGTAACAGGCACCTGTGTGAAAGTGCTTACCCACAACCAATCTGAACACAGTCACAGTCACATATGGTAAGCGTACTTAATATTACAGTATATGGACTGTGTGAACAGCACCATCCTCATATTTGCCACTCACACACCAACCCTACATATACTGGGCCAATACACAGTGTATTCCTATGCCTGACTGTGGTATGGGGCGTGTCGGTCTGGCCCTACAAACATGTACGCCAATAGGGTACCATACACTGTAGCAGCATGCAACATCAGATAGAACAGGACCAAGAACAATGACATCTACCACAGTCTGTACACAGGCTACGGTACATATTCACAATACATACTCTGGCAACAATCACCATAAGTGCACAAACCTCACTACTGTACACACTACAACAGAATGTCCAGATTTTGTCCTCAAATATAAGGCCTACTATACATAATATGTCTAACAGTCTGATATCTCACTGGCTTGTTATCAGGTATGATGTTAGTAAATAATGATGTACTGAACATATGCACCTCTTACTGCATGACATATGTACAAAGTGCACACAAGTCCTGGGAACATATACCAAGCAGAAACTTGCTATATCAAATAATTCTTTGAAAAATGTTCTTCTTGAACAAGTCTTGTAGAATAAAAACACAGCTTTATTACGAAAATGCAGTAGGTAAGCGCTTTCATGGGACTACCTCCCACTTCATCAGACCATTACAATAGCAGTACTATTCACTTATTTATAAGGCAAGTTAAATTGGTAATACCAATTAAATAGTAATTACCCATTCATTTTAAAGATATATTAATCTCTACTTGAATCACTTGCATTATTTCTATTCAAACATTACTAATATAAAAACACATATACAAGTACATAAAACTATAAAATACATACATAAAAATAATAAAACAAATCCTTTAACTGTTTCCCATGTCATACTTCAGTTTCATCTTAAGTATGTACTTGTATATGTGTATATGTTCCCAGGACTTTTGTGTGCACTTGATTATTTGAGGACTTTTTTCTGGGTTAACATTTTTCCAGTTTGTTTCTTGGTTCTTGTGAGTGGACATATGTACAAAGGTTGACAGAGTTGTGGCTGGAGGCACAAACACAGGGCCAATATTGACATGTTGCTGTGATAAACCCTTACATTTACTGGTGTAATAGGGTTTGTTGTGACATATGTCTTCTGAGGGGTATGAAGTCAGTAACTCACATGGCTGTCACCATGTACTGACTGCAATCCTCAAAGCATACTACTGCATTTCTAAAGATAGGGCATGTGTGAATAACACAACACATGTAAGACTCCCAACACTGGCCAGTCTGCAGAAAGTCCTACAGGTGAGAGTTATCTCAACTACATAACACTGTTATGACAGATATTAAATTATGTAGAATAGCCATATCCACACAAACCCTGTTAAACCAACATTACTTCAAATGAAGAAGAGCAATACTTACAGTCTGTCCTCATGTCAGGAACATCCCCCTTATGTTTGTTGGCCTATCTCTACATTGTATGTTGTAAGAGATGTATCCAACTACCCTCTGCGATGCTGTTTGTCAAACACCCACATGAAGTCCTGCTCACAGTGAAGGAAAAGGGTCAACACCCACATGAAGTGCTTAGTTATAGGAGTGTGTTTCCATTCAATTGGCAATAGGAATGATACCACAGCTGTTCCACATGCAATTAGCTAGTGGTGGACTGCAATTCTTGCACAGCCCATCAGCTAATCATGAGCAGCACTTACAAAACTCAAGCTGCTGCTTAAGCAAAGCAGTTGTACTTTTCCACATCCACCAGAGGAGTGAGAGACATACACAGACAAAGTAAGAAAAGAAGGGAGTAGGAGAGTAAGAGCCAAGCATGTTTGTGTATGATCCATGGGTGGAGAGTGGTATCTGGGCATTATGACGGTTGCCTATATTGTGAACTAATCAATACTGTCAAATGGTAATTGCACATGGTTGTGCACATTTATGGCTGAGGATTGTTGACTATAATCTCTATAATATTTGGAAAATGTTGACAATGGGACATGTAGCTCCTCAATAAAATGATGTGGCAAAACCAACACTGCAGTGGAGCATGTCATTACCCAATCACCCCAAAACCCACACAGTAATCTGATAACAAACACCCAAACACACACTGACCAGTACTGAGTTTCACACCCCTACCTGACTATATATTGCTATTACATTGTTATACAGTTATTGCATGCACCACAGAGTTTACATGTTGAAGAGTTGTCCAAATGTATCTTTGAAGGTGAGTGACATCAGCAACAGTGATAAAAGAGGGATAAGGGAAGTCTGGTACATGTAACTGTCCACAAAAGCAGGTGTTAAGGAAGACACAGCCACACTTTCTCAGGGAGTCATGCAATTAGCACAGTTGGCACGGTCAGGATTAGGACTCCTACCTAATTAGTTTACTAT
This sequence comes from Protopterus annectens, assembly GCF_019279795.1. Lineage (NCBI taxonomy): Eukaryota > Metazoa > Chordata > Ceratodontiformes > Protopteridae > Protopterus > Protopterus annectens. The sequence continues at coordinate 91,657,913 of NC_056726.1, read as the reverse complement.
ATTAGAGTATTATACAGTTATCAAATGTGCCACAGAGCTTAGCAGGTTGACATATGGCCAAAGGGTTATTTCAAGGCAGGTGACATCAGCAGGCATGCAGCAGTAGGGCAATGGGAGATGTGAATGTGACTGGCTTCAAAATCATTAATCTACACACACACACACACACACACACACACACACACACACACACACACACACACACACACGCACACTTGCCAGTACTGACATGCATGGGTTCATTGCTTCACAGGTCTGTAGTAGTTGACTGTGCCAGAAGGATTTACAAAGCTAGGCAATGGGAATACCTTGGCATCAGGCCACATGACAATGGTCTCCATTGTGGTTCAGGGGTGTAGTCCATGGATTGGCCCACACAGGTGGGTATTGTATTCACCATCCACTCATCTGGGTTACTATTGTGGGTGGTCAGTGTTGTGCAGTGCTTGCCATGTATGTGATCTATGTTCCATAACATGGACAGAGTCTGGGTTGTGCACATGTCCCACATGCATGTTCTGTGACATGTGGAAGTGTACTTGGCATCTCTGGGGAATGTTGTGAGGACAGATTGTTATTTTCTGATGTGGCATTCCTGACTTCATGTGGTGAGACCTGGCTATGGAACTGAGGTTCTGCCTGCACCTACACTGACAGCATGATACAAGTATTCAGTGGAGTTAGTGGCATCTGTCCATACAGGGCATGTGTATAAGGTATGGTATTCTCTTTGTGGGCTATATTTGCAGACTTTACAGTTGTTGCAGGCATCCAGTGGGGAACATATCAAAGGATCCCTGTAAGCATTTATTTGCCTATTGTAGGGATGGAACAGGGTGCCATGTCCTTTTACTTGCTGGATAACACACACTCAGTAAGGAGATGTTGCACATCACAGTACATTCTGATGTTAGTGGCAGTGTTGTGGTCAACAGGCATGTAGCCCACTGCAATCACACTGTGGTTACTATCTGTGGGCAATATACCGGGAACTGCCAATATAGTCGTTGCCTAGCCAAGTGTGTTTGTGTATGAGACATGGGTGGAAAGCAATATACAGGGAACTGCCAATATAGTCGTTGTTGCCTAGCCAAGTGTGTTTGTGTATGAGACATGTTTGGAGAGTGTTCTGTAAGTAATACAAGGGTTGCCTATATTGTTCACCGATTCTTAATATCATATGTAGGGCTATAGATTGTCTACACCAGCCTCTCTGCTGTTTGACATCTGTCCTACTAAGGTGGACATTGTGACATATAGTAGGTCCTCAATATAATAATTTAGCAAATCACACCCCACAATGCATCCTGTCATTACACAATCACAGTAACCTCCACACATAATACTGATGACAAACACAGACACACGTGTCAGTACTGCGATTCAAACCTCTACCTATCTATGTATTGCTACTACAGTCTACAGCATTTACCACATGTGCCACGGAGCTTACTGGATGGATGTTGTCCCAAGGTACTTCTAAGGAGAAGAACATCACCAGAACTTGTAAATACTGGCACTGGGTAATGTAGTGGGTGAGAGATCACAAAAAATGTTACCTTAATCACACATTTACATTTGCAGGTGAGGTTCAAACTTCTGTCTAACAACCTTTACGGGCCATTGTGATTACACACTTACCACATGCACCACTGACCTGACATGGTTTAGTTTTTGCAACAGATACTTGTAAGGTGGATGATATCTGCAGAACTGCTAAAGTCAGGCTCTGAGATGTGTACTGGCTGTAAATGGAGACAGAATCTTTGAGGTACACAAATAAATACTTGCTACAGATAAGACTCAAACCCATAGCTGTGTAGTTACTACTACTACATCATTTCACATTTATGGCATGCACTACGCAGCTTATTGGGCTAGCTTTTCTCCAAAGGTCTATTTCAAGGTAGATGACATCAGCAGGCTTGCTAAAGTAGGGCAATGGGAGGTGTAGAGTCTGGCCTCAAAATCATTGATCTTTACACACACAGTTTCACATCTGCTATGTCTGGGATTAAAACTCCTGCCTGATTAGTATATCACGCTATAGCATCATGCAGTTATTGCAAGCACCACAGAGCTTATAAGCATGAGCCTTATTGGAAGGGGTATTTCAAGGTGACTGACATCAGCAGGCTAGCCAAACTAGGGCAATGGGGAGTGTAGTGTGTGTGAATGGGCCATAAACCATTTTTCTGGAAACACACACACAACACTCAGTCACACACAACTTTACATTTGACAGGACTGAGTATACAACTGCTAGATGAATAATGACTTGTACTATCATGTTACACAGTTATCACAAGCACCACAGACACTATAGTGCTGAGGGCTACCAGAAGCAAATGTCTACAGTGATAGACTTTGGCACATCATGTGATATTGGCCAATTGGATGTGTGGTGGGTGGGACAGGCCTCACGATGGAAAGCTCTTTGCCACTGTGTCTCTTTCTTCCCCACATCTCTGTTTGTGTATGTTTGACCTATTATAGTGTGTTGTCCTTGGATATATGTGTGTATTCCTATCTGATGTGTGTGCAAAGCTTGACTGAGCAATGTGGTGTGTGTGCTCAGAAATCTGCGACTGGCAGATATGTATAGTCCACTGTTGTTGTCAGACATGGGCTTCATTTCTATAAGTGTGGGGGCATGCCCAGTATGACCTTCTGTATTGAATGTGTGAATCCATTCCAGGTAGGTTGTACTCCAGTGCAGGCATTTGTGTTCTACACCTACAGCTAGCAACCTGTTTCTGCAGGATATCTGTAGATCAGTTGACAATATGGGGTCACAATGGGCAAAGGATAGTGGGATACTGTAACTAATTGTGTCTGTGCTGCTTGTGCTATATGGTCTTGGTGTTAGCAGAGATATTCAGACATATGTACTGTTTTACACTGATGTATTATGTCATCAACTACTGACAGATATACTTATTTGCTCACAGTAATTTCCTGGGGAATAGAAGATTAATGAAACTGTGTCCAGTATTGTGGTCTGCAGCCTACATATTCTTGCACACTCATGACATTCTGGAGGGTAGCTGCAGACACTTGCTGATGGGTCTGTGTAAATGGTCCAGCACCTTGGTACTGTGGTGGCTGAAAATCCCCTGCTTGTACAACTTATCAACGTGACAGAATGGCCATACCCTGCTGTGGCCATACCTCTCAGCTGTACAGATTCACACAGGTTACCCAGAGGCAGGGCTCATATATCTGGTCAGTTCCCCTTCACATTGTAGTTTATGAGCAAGTTTGTAGCCACCCATTCCTGGGTTTGCAGGCAGGAATAGAATGGGCACACATCAGAGTTTTAGACTTAACACACTCCATGGTGTTCATGCTTCTACCTCCCCCCCCCTGTTATTCTATCCTATTCTAACAGTATGCAAACAATATCTGATAAGTATCCCTATAGTTATCACTTATCACTTCAAGCCAGTGGTATTTAGGGGTTGGTCCACAGTTCATGCAGTAGGACATGGTGTGCATGCTACTGGGATTTGTTGACATGGCCTTGCATTTGTGTTCTGTGGACTGTGTTATGTCGTTATTTGGGACTCCATGAGCTAACATACATTGGCATTACAGGTGAGACACAGGCCTTTGACAGAGGACTGTAGGGCATTTGGTAGTGATGCAGGCAATCTGTAGCAGGCCAGTTCATTCTGTCACTCCTACAGTCCCAGGCTGCAAGCCACTGGATTCCCCTGGGATGACAGGGTAGGTGTGCAAGGTGTTAATGGCAATAGTTTCTGTCCTTATTAATCCATTGGTGTGGATGCTGGCAGGGTGCTGCTTACAACTAGGGGCACACCTGCATGGGACACCTCTTCAGC
>NC_056726.1:91636568-91649068 GCF_019279795.1 Protopterus annectens | reverse complement strand
AGGAATAGTATTATTCCTGCATGGAGTGAACCGTGTCCATTTCCACATAGTCCTAACAGCAGTGTACCTTACATTTTCATGAAAGCGTGCTACTGCTAAGGCTAAATGGACATGAACACTACTGAGTGCAGGCGGCATGTTTTAGTTGTGCTCGCACATCCAACATGCCTTCTGGACTCTGAAAGTGCTGTATGACACTTCCTACCTGCTTTCAGTGTCCGTAGACACTGAAAGCAAGAATTTCAATAGGAAGCAATGGAGGGTGTATGTGACAGATACTCGCAGACTGTCCAGACTGCATACCCATCAGAAATCCATGGTAATACAAAACCTGCTATTCTATCAACTTGTAAATTTGTAAAAACAATATTTAAAATGTGCCCTGTGTTTGCCCGTTATACCACTGTTAATCTGTGCTTATCCAGCTTTCATGCTCTAAGAGGTTGACAGGTATGACCATACCTCTGCACATCTGAGAGGCAAAAATCTGGACAAAGCATAAAATACATGTAATTAAAATTCATTCAGCAGTTTTCCCATTCTAGGTTAAGTTTAAGCATAGCTGAGCGGTTTTGCATGTTACAGCCCTCTGCTCAGCAATGCTTAAACATCTCATAGGAGCTAAATAAAAATGTTTAGCTAAAATTTTAACAATGAGATTGCGTAGTGGTTAGGAACCCAACATTGCATGCAGGTGTTCACGGTTCGAGTACCAAGACAGGCATTTTATTTTTACATGGGAAAGCATTGTTAAAATTAATTTTTTATGCTAAATTATGTAGTAAGTGATATTTGTCACCCATGGTAGTGTATCTGGTCCAAAATGGAAGTGTGGGTGCATATAACATGTGAAATCACCCATGTATACACAAGTATCCCATACAGTCTAGTTACACCCCAAGGCAATGTAATGAAAGCACCTAGGGGATGTCATGTAAAGTAAATTATATACACTTAATAATATGTCAGTAATGAAGAATTAATCTACAATCCTAATATTTTTTTAAATGAAAACTGAGCAATGCTAAGCAGTGCTCAGCTCTGCTTAGCCAGTTTAAACATTGCTTAGACGTAAATTCTAAGTAGCAGTCAGCTCAGCTAAGTAGAATTGCACACTGTTAAGCACTGCTGAGCATCTACCCCTTTAAACACAGCTCACCTCCGCTTAGCAGGTGTGCGTGTTGCTCAGCATTTTTGAAATGGTCCAATGACAGAAAAGGGTGGGAATATGACTGTATTTAAACTGGGCAGGTGGGAATACAGCCAGAACCTGTTGTAGTGTGATCTGTACAGGAGCTATGTCAGGTGTAGGAGAGGCCTCATGCTTTCGGTTGCAGTGCTAGGGCATTTTGGAGTCCAGGGCATGGCTGGGCTCCTCATATCAAACCATGATAGACAGATGGCCAGTACCAGGGCTCACAGTATAAATCTGAGGCCTGGGATGATCTGGCATGCAACCTCACCAGTGCCACTGGTATCCCCAAACTGGTACAGCATCACTATGCTTACCTAAAGTAGAGGAAGGGGGTGCTCTTGGCGCAATGAATCCAGGATGCTTGGAACAACCATGCTCCAGCAGTTTGTAAGTATCTCAGATATAGCTGTACCAGATTCTAGCCTGAGTATGTGATAGACAGGTATGCATAATGTTTGTTTCTCACCCTACAGCTGCAGCAGAGAGGGCTAGCAATATTAAGGCCCATGCCAGCAGACTGACATGTATGCACTGACAGGCTGGTGAGTGCAGATCTATCTTGCAGTATATAGTGCCATAAAGTATAAGAAGTACATTTTTTACTGTCAGTAGGTATAGTGTGTACTGTGTCTCATGAATAAATTATGTTTGTCACACTAATAAGCTACAGGATATCCATTAATAAGTGTCATTTTATATAATAAAGATTTATACAACAAACGGTTGTGTTTACTCAAGTATGTTGTTGTAGAAATAGAATGTGTACAGGTTCTTCACAGCAAATATGGCACTGACAACATGAATTAACTGAGGCTGTTCTGAGAACCAGCTAGTATGCAAAACAGTAAAATGTGGAGCTGTAAAAACAAGATATAAAGGAAATATGTAATATTGTATGCACTAAGATCTGAACTCTCAATAGTAATGTTTACAGTATTATAGTGTGTCTCCTGCAGCATTGCATTCTTGTGTTAACCTTTGCTTTCCAGATTGTATTTCAAAGGATTAATACACAGTACAATAACTATCTGCCATGCATGAATGTCAGGATTGCAAGGTCAGACTGTCTAACCCAGAGAGTATTAGGCAGAAATCAGTCAAGCAAGAAATATCAGTTTTCCAGTAGCTCATTGTAATGAAAAATAGCCCTATTGTTCATTTTAGCACACCCAGACATGGTTCAAATCTGGGTAGTGGTACTGAGATGTGTGCATAAATACAATAAAGAAATCTTGAATATCTGTAGAAACAGTCAAAAAGTGTTAACAGATATTCTTTCCACAGGTCTTACAGGTAAAGAAATGTGTGTAGTAGCTGTATGAAGGGTATAGTAATATGGAGGGCCACCTGGTGCACCTGGAGGGGTAGGCTGCTCTTGTTATCCAGCCCCCAGCATAGCCACCTTCTGGGCCGTGAAGGTGCAGTCGTGACTGCCCATGGGTGGGGACCTCAGTCCCACTGTATCCATTTGGGGGCTTATGGGCCTCTGATTCTCAACCACCCTCACCATCCAAGGTGTTTACCCCCATCATGTGTCATATACCGTTCCTGTCTGCTGTCTTGTCTGTGAATGCAACCTATCCTACCCACTCTACCTCCCCAAACATACCTCCAGCCCTTCCCCAACATCCCACTCTAACCTTAATAAAAAAATAAAGGGCATCTGCCCCACAAAAGAATCATTGCCCCATACATAGCTCCACATTTTGCCCCTCATGTCCATTGACATAAATCAATCAACACTCAAATTACTCTACAAATGATTGTTACTGACACCCCTCCCTGTGGGGTGTGAGGCTGTAAATATCAAATTTTCCACAGCTGTCACAGCTGTTGCTGCAGAAGTAATGTAGAGAAGTGGTTCTTTCCTAAACCCATCCTGCACATCCCTAGCTGCTTTTCCTAATGTTTTACCCCCAGCTTGCCCCATTTAACCACTTTCCTATCACCCTTTTTTCTTTTCTTTAATTAAAATTAGCTCTGGTGTAAGTGGGAATAAGTGCCTCTAAGCAAAGCTAAGAGGATTTAACCATATGCTAGCATCACTAAGCTTCACACAACACTGTGCAAACCTACTTACAACTGGTTAAAAGTGCATTCATCACTCTGTCTCCATCAGCCCTTGTTCTGCCCAGCAACAAAATAACCAGCCCTCCAAGTTTCAGCCTTAGGATGCTGTGCATTACAATCAAAGTAACATACTACTAGAGCATCGGAGCTGTGAGGGTTGATAATTCTTTCACAAACATATCATGCAATATGGTAATTTAACATTAATGAAAAATGTCATCACTACCAAGTATTGAACCCAGGACGATGTGCACTACAATCACAGCAACATACTTCTACACAATCTGACCTGTAGAAATGTTTAATGCTTTTACAAACATACCATGCACTACAGTCATTTAACATAAGGGGAAAATACATATCCGTAGTACTTTTATATACATATATCTACATCTCTCTCTCTCTCTCTCTATATATATATATATATATATATATATATATATATATATATATATATATATATGTGTGTGTGTGTGTGTGTGTGTGTATGTATATATATATATATATATATATATATATATATATCTGTGCATATATGTATATATATATATATATATATATATATATATATATCTGTGCATATATGTATATATATATATATATATATATATATATATATGTGCATGTATGTGTATATATATATATATATATATATATATATATATATATGTATATATGTATATATATATATATATATATCAACCTCTTACTGCAAAACATCTGTAAAAAGCCTGACAAAGTGCAAAGTGGGGGGGGGGGTAAAAGGCAAACAATAGTGACATATTTCAAATATGGCTGTTATAAGTGTAGATGTCTGCTAGAGTAACATGGGTTATTTTTACATATATTTTCTGATAATTTCAGGTCTGAAACATAAATGATTGTCATCATTGATTGATGTCAATGCTCACATCATCCCAGTGATTTGTTAGACACTCACAACTGTTATGGGGAACAGACCAAACATATAAGCCACACATCTGGACTGTGTATAGACATCTAGAAAGTGAAGAGGTATGACCGCAGTCATGTAACAGAAGGGAAAAAACACTGAGAGCTGCAAACTATTTCACCCAGCACCTTCTGAACTACTGTCCGACCAACACAGCACTACCCCAAATCAGCTCTGGAGAATTATTCATGCATTTGCAAATATATCATGCACTACAGGGATGTAACTGTAGGGAAAAGCAGACATCAGTGAGAAATTATCCACCCACAGCCATTTGCACCACAATCACAGCAACATACCAGTACCCCAATTGAACTCTAGAATATAACACCTGTTTGAACAAATTGCCAGTCACACACTGCACTGACATATACTGCCCCAAATCACAGTCTACTGGGAATACTGAGGTGTTACAGGACATTTCTCAGTCTGTCCCTACAAACATATACACCTGATAGACCACCAGTAACTGTAGCAGCATGCACAGTCAGATAAAAAAGATCTATGACACTCATATCTGTCACTCTTCCTACTCAGACCAAAAAACATTTACAGACTACACTGCTACACAATCTTGACAGTCTAACAATGGCCAGACATACATAACTCTCAACTATACAGATTTCCACAGAATGTCCAGGGTGTGAGACCATATGTATGGCCACTGTTGCATACCACTTCTGGGAGTCTGCTAAGTCACTGGGATGATATCAGGAATGAAGTCACTTAATCATGATATACCATACCTCTGAACCTCTTATCGCATGACATCTGAGCAAAGCCTGACATACTTAGGGGACAGGGGGCCAAAAAAAGGGACATATCTCACATAATGGTATTACAAACTGAAACAGTTGCTAGTTTTATAGGGTTTGTTGTAACATAACATGCCTGAAGGATATGATGTCTGAAACACAAATAGATGTCAACATTTACTGACTTCACTCCTCACATTATCCTAGTGATTTCTCAAAAAAGAGAAATTGTCTGAAGAACAGAGCAAACATAAGAGACAAACCTGTAGGCATTCTGCGGACAGCTGGACAGTTGAGAGGTATGTCAGAGACATATCACTTTTAGACGTCAAGTCATGCAGAAAATGCATGTCCAGACAAACCCTGTTAATCTAGCAATCTTCTGTGTGTATAACAACAATACTAAAATACAATCTGTACCCAATTCTGGAACATTGTCCCTCATTTTGTTCAGCTTTCTCTGCATTTCTTTCTCTGAGAGGTATTTCCACCTACCTTCTGTGAAGCTGTAGCCTCCACACCTCCATAATGTCCCCCTTACAGGCAAGGAAAAGGGGCAGGGCACACATGAAAGAGAATTATAGCTCCATGTTGCCATGACATTGGCTAATGGAAAGACAACACAACTGCTCTGGATGCAAGTAGCAAGTGGGAGACACCAATTGTTGCACAGGCCATCACCTGCTCATGAGCATTACCTACAAAAGGCAAGCTGCTGCCTATGCAAAACAGGTCTGAACCCATCTACACAAAGACAGACTGCAACTACATAAACCTAAACATTTACATTATTCTGAGGAAACTCTTCAGCACTATAACAGGTATGTCAATCGATTAAGCATGTAACGGAATGCAGAAAGGGGGTGCAATAATGTGAAATAGGAAGTTAAACACTAGGTCACAACAAGACTTGCTGGACTCACATGCTGCTATCCAACACCTATGGCCATTCCTACTGGACCTGTCTGCAGTGACATAGATCACAGCTCTGGCCCCTGAGTCACCCCAGCAAAGGTCATCTCATGTATGACTACTACTGGAGTGTCTGTTGTCCAATACTGACTGTGACACTGCTACAACAGCTACCTGGGATGTTGTAAATATTCATATGTCACCTGTGAATGCTACTATGATACATATTCTTGTCTTAACCTATATAAGTCTCTTACATTTGTATGTGCATAGTAAATTGGCACAGAAGTGTGTATTGAACTGTATGTTATATACAGAGCTCATACCTTTCAACTCTCCAGAGTGTTGCAGACTGACCACGTTTGCCTCATATTTGTAGTCAATGCCTCATACACATGTGTATTGTCTGGCAAATCACTGGCAACCCAGTGAAGACTGAAGTCATAACATAATGGCATAAATTTGAATGTCAGATGTCATATCCTGCAGAGTATTCCTGTGAATGCGAAACTGTCTTTGCTAGCAACTAAGTGTGTTACAGCTAGATTTATAAAGTGTCATTATTTTTCACCCTTTGCCCACCATTGATGTGTGCCTTTGTGCAGATGTCTTGCTCTAACAGGAGCTAGGAGTCTTAACATGAAACTCATGTCCTTGCAAGTGTACGTTGTCCTGGAGGATGCTGACATTTGTGCAGTCACTGACACCTAGTTTGCAGCTGTGGAGAGCAAACTAACCTTGCCAGATTACTCATCCCACCATAAATTTAGACCCCAAATGGAGGGCTGCAAAGCCACAGGAGGTGGTGTTTTAAACATTATCATACACATACACACCTCCAGGCTGGCCAGACAGTATGATGTATGGAAGACATCCCAAGTGAAGTTAACTGTTGACAAAACACCTACCAAAATCATAGCTAGCTACAAACCTCAAACCATGAATCTGGACACCCACTACACCTATCTGGACTTGTTTGAATCTGTCAACATTCAACCATCTACCCTGCTCTTGGGTAACTTTAACTACCTAGCCATAGTGTGCATGACCTATTCTACCTGAACATGAATGCACACAGATTCCTCGCCTTTGTCAATGGCAATGCATTGGATCAGCTGGTCAACACTCCTACGACAGGTGGAAATATTCTGTGCCTGGTCGCAACCAACATGAGTAGAAACTGTAACACTTCTACAGTGTCATCCCCTTGGTAAGATCTGACTATGTAGGCATCATTGTTGAGGTTACCCCCCCCCCCTTGTCAGGGTCAAACAAAATAAACTTTCCAAAACTGACTACAAATCTCATCAGAGCATGTAGAAGTAGCTTTACAGCCACCATCCCATCAGTTAGATTTAGCAGTAGGATCCAAGCCCACACCACAATACTATGTGAGCACCTACATAGCTGCATGGATTCAGCAATACTTGACAGGAAAACATCATCTCCCTCAAGGTAGGGTAAACCTTTGTGGTGGACAGCAGTAATACAGAAATACCATAATAGGTAGAAATAATTGCTGGACATGGCCAAGAAGGAGCAGGTGCCTAATTGAAAGCAATGTTACCTTGGTCTGAACAAGCAAATAAGGTCACAAGTGAATTAGCCTAAGGCTATCTTTGAGTGCAAATTGGACACATCCACCAAGGCCAATCACTAGGCTTTCCACATATGTCTGCAATCCCAGAGGCAACACCCAAATCTGCTCTGTAGTGGTGGTCAATTACACCACATACACCATAGATATAGCCAACCTGCTGCAGACAGGTTAAGTGTAAACATCACCCCTCTGTCCCCCCATCGGTACACATGGACATGCACAAGACCTGCCCCCCTCCCCTCATCAGCAGGAAGCAGGTACATAATTCCCTCTCAAAGGCAACACCTATAAGCCTCCATAGGCCTGATACCATCCCTGGCTGCATCCTATATGAACTCAGGCATGAGTTCTCAGCTCCATTACAAACTGTAGTCAACCAAAGTCTGAGCATCAGTGTCATCCCATCTGTAGAGAGGACAGCCAATGTCATCCCTATATACAAAGGTGGAGCAGTCCACTGGCCCATCCAATCATATGCACATCAGCATAACTAGCCTGATCTGCAAGGGCATGGAAGGCAATATCAAGGACCTTATAAGCAGGGACATCAACAACATCAAAATGCTTGAGCACATACAGTGAAGTATTGTCAAAGGGAGGTCAGGCCTGTTAAATCTGTTCAACTTCTCTGAAGCAGTCAACAAACACAAGGATGAGGGGAAGATGACGCACACTGCTTACCTTCACCTAGCCCAAATCTCTCACACTAATCCCCAGGCAGCCATGACACATAAGCCTACACAGCTAGGCATCAACCTGTATGTTACCAGATGGGTAGCTAATTGGCTCAATGATAGTACCCACTTGGTCAAAGTAGTGGAAGCTACCTCTAATAGTAGACCCTTACAGAGTGGTGTACCCCAAGGATCAGTCTTCAGACCTCCACTGTTTGAGATATACATTTCAGAGGTACAAGACAAAACCAGTGGTCTTTAGCTGACCAAGTTTACAGATGATTGCAAGCTGGCCATTGTCTTACATTCCTCTACTGATGTGAGCATCCTCCAAGAGGCCCTTACCCAAATGAATGACTTGTGCAAGAAGCATTGCCTCAAATTGAATGCCAGGAGATCCATCATTTTCCCTGTTGTGGTAGATGCCATCAACACTAATTATGACAGTAATAGCAATGTATTGAGCACGCAATCAGGTGTGATGCGACTTGTGTACCAAAGTTGGTAGCAACCTGACAGTTTCCCACCATGTGGGCACCATTGTATGGAAGGCTATCTACATGCCCCACCTCACAAATATGGGTATGTCATCCAGGAACCAGGAGGCCAAAACATACCTGTGCTCCACAATTATCAGGCACATTACCAAGTACAATGCCCCCTTTGGCATGCACCTTGCCAAGCAAATGCAGCAGTTACAGAGACCACAGAGGTTCTTGAGCAGGTAAATTCAGGGTCTGCAACACCTATCCTATACAGATAGGCTGAAAGTATTGTCTCTGTACCCAGTCTCATACAGAATGAGTCTGGCATACAAGGCCATTTCCAAACCAGCCTTCATGACATTTCTGCATATCCATAAGACAAACCCCTCTCATGCAACATGCATGCAAGGCCCTCACCTGGTCTCTGACATATATAGTACTTGCTGGCAGGATAGTGTAGTGTCCCACCAATACACTGTCTGTAAAATACACTCCCTCCCCATGTCTAGCAGTGTACATGTTTATCCCTCTTGAAGAATAAGCTAGATGACTCCATGGGAAATGGAAAAGACACCCCTGGGATCCTGTGTCTGTCCAAGCTGGACAGGGGAAACAGGTGCTGGATTTGAAGGGACATGGGCAAACTTCTGGGCAAGGTTTATGAGGGCATCCTGGTCAATAGCCTGCTATCATCTTATGAAGCTATACACCTAGTACTTTACATGTTTCCTGTATGTATTGCAGACTGTCCTGCAATGTTGTCTGAAATGAATGCCTGTGAGTCTGAACTGTGTAGGTACTGCAGTGATAGAATATTCTCTTGTTCCTTCATTAGTTATTATCACATCTCTATAGCAGTAAGTCAGCTCTTACAGTACTTGCATATGGACTTGGTCACACTGTAAAGCTCACTCCAATAGCCTTGATCTTGGTCGCACTTATAATAGGCCCATCACACAGTAGGATTTGTCACCATTTTTGAGATCCTTACAGTAGCTGTTAAAAAGATGCATTGTGTTTGTCAGAACTATGGAAAGGTTTGGCCTGAAGGGCCCATAGGTGGCAAAGCTGTGCCAGACTTTACCAGGAGTCTGTGTGTGTATATCAGCATACATAATACTGCATTTTTTAAATTTACATATGTTGTCTTCCCCTAGCAGGTGAACATGGGGGTTGGTGTCTCTCCCACTCACAACTTGATGTCTGTGTCTTAGCGAACTCTCAAGATGATGGTGGGCATAGTGAGGCACAGGTGGGGTTGTCGGGGCCTGAATCTGCACCATTGGTTGCTATCCAACTTTCACCCACAATGTCCCTACACACAGTCAGTATGCCCACACATACCCAGTCCCCAGCAGCTACAGATAATGGACAGTTGGAGGGTGGTGGCATGGAACAGGCTAGTGTGGTGACTATGGCAAGTCTGAGTGTAAACATTAGCCATAGCCAGAGAGCAGGCGAGGTCACACACTGCCAGATAGACAGGGGTTCTCGATGGGGAACTACTATCCATCAAGCCCCTGTAGCAAGTGCCACAGCAGGTGTCTCACCAGATGCATGTTATGGTCCATCATGGAGAGGCAGGCACGTACTAACCGCAACACCAGACAGATGCTTAGGGTCATGAATGCAGCACTTCCTGCCATGCATGATGACCTCCACAGCATTTGTGATGCCATACGTTATTTTGCCAATGTTGTAGATATAAGGTGGGGTGAGACATTGTCACTGCTCGACTGTGCAATGTCTGTGCTTGAGCATGTGGTGGAAGTAGGGCATTGGCCAGGTGGACATAGGTCAACAACATGTTCAGCTGAGAGCCCATATAACCGTGCACATTCACAGTCCCATAGTAACAGTACCACCAGCACTACAGAAAGGAGGGTGCTGTCCACACCACACTGAAGCTGGCCATAGGCATGTGGTCCTGGCCAGTCCCATCAGGGACACAGATCTAGCAGACTGCAGTCACCATCGGGGAGTGGTACTGCATCTGTCCTTGGGCCTGTTGGTGTCAGTGAGACTCCTGGTAGAACCAGTTCCCGCTTCCTTGCCAGGAGAAGGTGAACTGTACATCCTGCCATGTATGGTCCACGGCTGTCCAGCATAGACTGTGCCGGGCATCCACATGGCTTGATTGTATGCAGACACACTCACACATCTCTATCACAGGCCGGTCACCACAAGACATACACAACTCCTCTGCATGGCTCATTTGAACACCACCCCTCCAGACACACACACACACACACACACACACACACACACACACACACACACACACACACACACACACACACACACACACACAATGTCAACCATATGGCCTAGCCTAGGCTTCTGACAATCCCACACCACACCCCATGCATGTGGTGATACTTGTGCTACAACCCTGTTATCCATACCATTGATGCAGGGACATGCTCATATGGGTCTGATTCACAGGATGAATATAGTACAGTGTAGTAATGTAATGCTGTGTAATGTGCTGTCTGCTGGCAATTGTTATGGGTACACATTGAGGTGTATGCACCTTGTCAGCCATGATGCATTATTGCTGTTAGTACTGCTGACTGACTGCAGTGTCATGTACTATATTCTGTTTGTGTCCCAGGTGTGTCTGTGTGTCTGCATAATGTGGGCCTGCTGACAGTAGCAATGATGAGTATGGTGGAGTGGAAACAAAGTGACCTTTTTATAGCCAAGGTACAGCTGTATATGCACATGTTTACCAGGTGAGTTTACATGCAACAGTGTGTGAGGGACAATTGTGGCAGACATTGTGACCTTGCATATGTACCCTTAACACAGCCAGATAGCCTTCATAAATGTCACCTGGGTGTTCTGTAGGACTGCAGGCTCACACATGCAGAGGAGGTTACTTGAGTACTGGCACTAGGTCCCTCACAAGCTTAGCCATTACTTTAACTGCAACAGATTAACATATCAGCACCTGTTGCTGTTCCCATTTCTGTCCCATGCACTCAACCATCATGCAGTTGATGAAGGTGTACCTGGTACTGTGTATGACAGGTTTGGGATATGTATTCCTGACACAGGTCAGCCTGTGTTAGTCTAACCTGCAATCACCAGCATGTGTGTCTGCTAACCCATATGCATGTCTGGCTTCTTGTGCTGGTAGTGCACATAGACTCATAGTCCTGTACATGGGGCAACAGTCAAAGGGCTGAGCACAGCCCCTACCTGCACAGTCTTACAAACCATAGCGCTAGATACATAACACAAATAGCACAAAGGTAATGTAGTGTTGCAGTGTCTGCCACTATTATTCAAGTGGGTAACAATTGCAGGGGATTTTAGGATTGCCAATGGTGAGTTCAGAGGCTCTTAACATGGTAGAGCCATATGACACACACACACACACACACACACACACACACACACACACACACACACACACACACACACACACACACACACACACACTGCTGCATGGGGACATGCATTGCTCAGCATAGATGACCTACCCAGATATTTATGTATGTACAATACACAGTGATATGACCATTTCATGTACCACAGTGGCTGGGTGCTAGAAACTGTGTAACTGTGCTTGTACAGTGGATGACATCTGTATGGGCTGGAACTAGTTTGGCAATAAGGAAGTTCACAGGGTGGAAGAGGCACACAAAATGGTATAGCCATCACATACACACAGTAAAGACAGCCACAGGGGCTGCACGTACAGAAACACATATACAGTTGCCAATAGACATATTAGTAACCCTATGTATCTACTTATATGTACTATAGTGCTGCATACACATGACATGCTCCACATAGATTATATTCCTGGGACATAACACACAACCTCTTCAACAAGTAATCTTGCAAAT